>NC_139957.1:36013098-36028098 GCF_963454915.1 Gymnoscopelus microlampas
ACACACACACACACACACACACACACACACACACACACACACACACACACACACACACACACACACACACACACACACCCACCATCTTTTGTTTACTTTGTCAAGAGACAGCAATATCGCAGGAAAAATAACACAGCAAATGTCATTGTTTATCTATTTGCATACTTTGTACAGTCTGCGTGCCAAATGCAAATAGGATCAACCCGCCGAGTCCAGAAAACATCCCCACTAGCCTGGACCCCTCCCAGCGCCCGCTGCTCGCCATTCTGCTGCACAAACACACCCAGCAGAGTAAATACAGACAACAAAACATGACAATGCTTGTATGACTTCTACGGCTCTCTGTGTGTGTGTGTGTGTGTGTGTGTGTGTGTGTGTCTGTGTGTGTGTGTGTGCGTGTGCATGTGCGTGCGTGAGAGCTCTGCCTGGATGCAATTGAGTGCATCCAAGCGTATTATGTTTAATGCATATTTTGGTCTTATCAGACCAGTCACCACATTGACCTCACTTTAGCTACTGAACAAATGAACGCTGAGTTCATCATTTTGCCTGCAGCATCCTCTCCTCTCCTCTCCTCTCCTCTCCTCTCCTCTCCTCTCCTCTCCTCTCCAGAGTTGTGATGTGTTCATCTTGCCACTTAGGAAGATGGCCACCTAAAAGAGCCTAATTGTCACCCTCACCCTTCACAGTACATGCACTGACATGTGGCACAGATCTGCTTCTCAGAAAGAGGAGGGTGGGCTCCATAACTGTAACTGGTCACACCGCCTGTTTGACTTCAACAGAATTTCTGACGACCAACTGTGACAAATAGGCTGGGGAGGAAGTGAAATGACGGATGACGTGTGTGTGTGTGTGTGTGTGTGTGTGTGTGCGTATGAGAGAGTGTGATGAGGAAACAATATGCAAGGGAAAGAAAAGTACTTTGCTGAATGCTGCCCTACTTTCTGTTCAGAAACCATGTACGATATGTGCAGTACGTGTATGGCTGCATGCATGCATGTGCGGCGACAGAGACAACGTATGTATATTTTTGCCTGCATGTGAACGTGTCTCTCTACCAATAATGCGTGTTAAAGCCTGAGTGTGTTTCTTGACTTGTTTGTGTGTGTTCGTCTATCAGCAGCCCGGTGTTTCTGTTACATTGCCGCAGGCGAGCCACCGCTGCAGTCCTGTCCATCAGGTTCTGCCGACTGGATCTGTAAACATTAATAAAAACCTCCTCCCCTCTGTGCCAGCTCCTGCTGGGGCTCTGCTGCTGGCAGCCATGCAAATACAGGCCGTAGACAAACAGCCAGTAAAGCTCTGAGCAGCCTGCCAACAGGTGAACACAGCAGAGCCAAGCCAGACTTATGGGCTCTCTGTGTACAGGCTATGAAACACAATATGGACAGCAATGATGCCTTTTAGTGCTGATGAGAAATGGCAGGTCGTCCCAAAGCAATAATCAATATATAAGTAGCTAACGAGTGACACACACAAAAAAACAGAAATGCTGTTTGTTTTAATTGTGGGCGCAATGGTTTCCCTGTATTGCCTCAGAATGATGAAAGACTTAGAAAGTACACAACACTATGTCTTGTGGTTTGAGCAGAACGAATAATATTTATAGGTATGTCTAGACAAAACCATGACAGTTGCTTGATTTATCTCCTACCAGAATGTCTGCAGGTACATTTATTCAGAACCTCATCTCACTTTCCAGCATCTGAGCTGACCAGTTAACCAAACCAATATGAGAAACCAGATATGCAATGATCCAGAACAATATTGACTGTGTGTGCACTAGTGCTGCATTTGAGACCAGCTAAAGCGAGACCAAGTTAATACCAAGACCAAAGTGGGGCTGAGACCGAGTCAGGACAGAGACTGAGGGGAGAGACTGAGGGGAGGCAAGACCAAGTCGAGACCGATGAGGGGAGACCGTGACCGGGGGGGGGGGGGGGGGGTCCAGAGACCGACTGAAGATCCTAAAAATCTTTTAATCCTAATTGAGACAAATAATTCAAACTTTCAAAATAATTTATGTAAAATACAAATATGTAGCTTACTATATAATAGAGAGCAGTCTTTTGAGCTGAAATTTGATTTAGCTGACTTTTGAAAAGCTAAATTTTAGGTATAATAAAATAAATTAGGTCTTTGACGTGTATAAAGGTCTCTATTCAAAGGTATGTATAAATAAACTACACCACCTGTATTATGTAGTACAGTACAAAACCTTTTTGAATTTGAAATGGAACTCATTTAAGCAAAAATACAGACTGGAGTACTACAGACATATTATGCACAATGTTATGAGTGTATTTGTTGATATGAACTACAAAATCCTAATAGGGAGACAGTGGGGTAGTATTGGATCCAATATTCAGAAACAGTTTCAGTTTTTGTTTTCTGTTTTGTTGTCTTGTGAACGTTCTCAAGAATACATATTTTCTCATGCTTATGCAATGCTATTCTTTGAATTCTCCCACTGAATTCTCAGCAGCACTGTGGTGCAACTGAGTTTAATGGAACCCTAAATTCCTCCTGTCCTATATTAAACAGTGACACTTTATAGCGCCCCAGTGCCAGTGTAAAAGTAGCATGGCCACTCTGACGCCCCGACTGGAGCCGTGATGAGTTGACAGAGACAGACATGAGACCTCGTTAATGTACACAGTCTTATTTCAAGCCAGGACACTCATGCATGCATGCGCACACGCGCGCGCGCACACACACACACACACACACACACACACACACACACACACACACACACACACACACACATACACACACAGGGCTGGTTTTCTGTGAAACAAAGACGCACAGCGATCAAGCTGATAACAAACACACACACACACACACACACACACACACACACACACACACACACACACACACACACACACACACACACACACACACACACACACACACAGTGTTTATAATTATCTATTCCTCCCCCTACCCATTCTCCACACTGTCCTCTTCCATGCACAACGCCTCCTCAAATAGTCTCCAGCCTGGCAGGGGGGCGACGCCCCTCTCTCTGTGCCCCTCATCGTTCTCTGTGCCAGCCCGTATCGCCCCTCATGTGGCACGCGCTACCACGTTCTCTCCTTGCATTGGCCCGTGGGTCTGTGTTGGTCTGTTTTGACTGGGCTAAATCCACCCGGTCCCAAATAGCCCCCTCCAGCAGACATGAGCGCAAGGCATAGCTATCTGCTCATTCAGAGACCCCTAAAAACCTGGTACGGTGCTGTAGAACCATAATAAACACGATAGCTCAACAGGAATGGCCATGAAATCCTAGACACCTAGTCTATCCCGACTTGAGCGCACGAAGTGAATGCACTGCCTGCGCACACACACACACACACACGCACACGCACAGACTTACACACACGGCACCAGCACCTTCACCAAGTGACTAGACTGAGTAACCCTACTCTGCTCCATCTCTCACACCATCAGACCTTAAACCACATTAGTATGTAGCTGTGGCTAAACGGTGGTGCTAACAGCTTTAGCACACCAGGCGTCTCTGCCAGGGCTAACAGCAGTCGGGGGGCCTGCCCTGTGTTAAGTCAACGAGCCACTTATGTGGTCGGGCAGGTAGGACCCTCCGACCAGACCCATGTGGGTGAGGTCACTGAACTGAGCCATCTGCGGCTTGGAGACACACCATGCAGCTTCTCTTAGTGGTCTCAGGGTTATGCCTTAAAACGCTTTACAGTTTCCTCAGGGCCTCTCCCTGTTACACACACACACACACACACACACACACACACACACACACACACACACACACACACACACACACACACACACACACAGACACACACGCTACTGTACATACATACATACACACACACAAGACAAACACTTGCGCATGACTGATTGTCCATTTGTGTAATTGCTAGTCAACCTCTACTGCTGATCAACCATAAGCTCGCCACTGGTAGTGGCTACATGCGTGCATGCATACAGTCGCACGCTGATTCTCACACAGTGCTATATTTTCTATCATCTGCATATGACTCATATGGTTGTTTTAAGGGCACACTAATGACGCCTTTTTTCTCCCAGGCCAAGAATAGCTATACTCTCTTAACTGTGTTTTGCTCGGAAGCGCTCAGAGCAAACTTATAACCTTTTCTAATAACAAGTGTAGCTACAATACATCTCGACTTGACCAGTAGGATGTGTGCTTGTGTGTGTGTGTGTGTGTGTGTGTGTGTGTGTGTGTGTGTGTGTGTGTGTGTGTGTGTGTGTGTGTGTGTGTGTGTGTGCGTGTGCGTGTATTTGTTTGTGTAGGCCTATGTCTTTGGCTGTGTACTCAGGGAATAGAAGCATGTACTCACTGCGTGGTTCCCGTGGCCCATCAACGGTGACTTTAATGGCACGGTGGTATGTGGCCACTTGAGGAGGTCCGGTGAACACTGTGATGGTTAGTGTGAAACTCTTCCCTGCAGAGGACACAAGAAATCAGGGTCAGAAATGAGAGAGTGCTCTGCTTTGCCCCCATATCATTAGAAATGTGTTTGCTATTTCAAATCATAGGCTTTTAGAATTTATTGTCAAAGTGCAGCTTTTTTTAAACATGCTTTGTTTGTAACAATACTCTGCTTGTGCAACTTAAATTATCACGGGTTTTGGTTTGGTCCCTTTTAAGCATGTGAATTAAAAGCGAGGGACCACCCCTTTGATGGTCTGACTGCGGGTATGATTTAAATTATTGAGGGAATGTATTCCAGATTGTCCGAAGGGGCTTACAGCGGCGGTTTATTGTTCAACAAGTCTGGATCTTGCACGAGTTTCCTGGAGCTCCCATCTGCTTGAAAGACCAGTTCTAGAAGTGATCCTAGAGATCTTTGCCACGGTCCGTTTTTTCGTCCCCAGCTATGAAGCGGCGCTTTCATAAAAAAAGGCATCTCTTGTTTAAAAAAAAAAAAAAAAAGAGAAAAAAGTGAGAGAGACTGTGAGGGAACAGAATCCCGGGGTGGGGTAATTGACTACAGAAATGAAAGGTACTTTTTAATTCGGAGACGAGAGTGTTTTCCATTCATCAGTCTGCAACTATTTAAAGTGTAACATTTAAGGAAATATGCTGCGCGCGTCGGCAAGGAGCCAGCAGGGCGCTGGAAGCAGAGAGGAGGAGGAATGTCACAAATGCCACTGCTGGTTTTAAAAGGTGTGCTAAAATAACAGGCACGCTTTGAAAAGTGTCAATGGCTGACATGTAGACCGAACATTTCTGTTTATTTGCCCAAATATTTTGTACAAAACATTTCCCGCAAATAACCCGCTTTTAGCTGCGCCGAACAGACCTGCACGAGACAGTGCGCATTAAAGGAGTAGTTTTTTGTTTTTGACACATTCCTGAGGCAATAATTTGACGACCGGGTCATCGTTGGTCTGTTGGAGACTCTCTCAGACTCTCTCAGTCTCCTACCGGAGACATCAAATTATTGGCTCAGGAATGCGACAAAAACTAAAACATCTCCATGAATTCAACTTCAAATTAGTATTTTTTGGGGGGGGTGAACTACTCCTTTAACCACAGCATATTGGTCTAAAAGGTGCAGCTCTAATTGATATTTCACCTTCTTCTTTTTTTTTGATGGATAAAATTATACGTGTATGTTATAATTATAGGTCCAATTAAACACTGCGTAATGTAGGCCTAGCCTACTCTAACTGGCGGAGGCGGACTTGCTTTGCAAATTGGCCCGGGGAGATGAATTGCGACGTGTGTTTTTTTTTTTCATCCATATTGCTCACAGCCCCGGATAATTATTTGTATTCACATGGATTAGGAAAATTATAGTGGGTTTTGCGCGTGTGTTGAGCGTGACGCAGTGCTGCATGGCAGGCCCATGCAGGTGGTTCAGGTGGTTCAGGTATAGGCCTAATAGGCTACAATGGTTCTCAACCTTTGCTGGCCGTGACCCCCCAAAATAATCATATTTGAACTGGGGACCCCCCCCCCCACCCTGACAACTTGACAAGCACTTGGATTGTAGGAGTTGAGGTATTACATTTAGTTTGACTCGGTTCCACAGAAATATTGTGAAAATAGCCGATCTACAAGCTCACAATGCCTTGTGAGTTTGTAGAGCGGCTATTTTCAAAAAAAAATCCGAGCTTGTAGATCGGCTATTTTGTTTGCCTCTTTCTTATATTATTTGACAATTAGGTCAATGTTTGACCAGTTTTTATAGTATAGTTTGTTGATTATTTTTGATGCAGTAATGGTCTTTTTTTCATTTTTTTTGGGTTTGTTTTGGTATTACAATTTTAAATTGTTACTTCACTGTCATCTGGGGACCCCCCCACCCCAAAAAAAAAAATCATGTGGGGACCCCCCTGGCCCTGGGGGTCCCGACCCACAGGTTGAGAACCACTGGGCTACATCATCTTCATCCTCCTCTCACCTCGGCCGCTGCGGCCCACGAAGCGCAGGTCATTGAAGCGGGCCACCTGGTTCTTCATCACGGCCGAGGCGTTCCTCAGCTCCGCCGAGTAGTTCTCGTCGTTCCCGGCCATCACTGTCACCAGCGTCCCGTCGGGGACGTCACCCAGCGCCACGACCTGCGACAAACGACGAGGCGGTAAAAAACCTCACTAAACCAAACCAAATAGGCTACACACCGCATCCGGTGGTAGGATAAATAATGTCTTAGCTAATTTACGGCAGTGTCACTTGTTCTTCTTGCCGAGAACAACCGATAGCCAAGCTGACAACGGCGTTGATGAATTGAATATATAGGACCTCAATGGAAACAAGTCCACCAGGACTTTTTTTTTGTGTAAATCCTTTTAGACCAAGTGTGTGCCTGTACTCGTACTGTTTGCATTTCTATCTAATAAGGTATTCAGTCAATCAATCAATAATTGAGCTTTAACACAACACAGAATCCAATAATAAGCAGGAATGTTCTCTATCTTGATTATTTTACAACACAGTAAGGCCTAAACAACCAAACAATAAACAATGTAATGGCCTGTTCCACTACTGTGTTGCTGTGCTATTTCTATAAAAGAGGACAGTTGTAACACATCAATTAAATGTGTGCAATTTAACCTCAGATTAGGTTTTAATATTTTATGTCTGCCCAAAAACGGTGTCTTTTTTTAGACCGTTGTCATTTATTTTCCATGTGATAACGCCGGATATGATCCGTGATTTAGGCTATATGGTTTTCTGACACATAGATTTAGCCTTTACCATACACATCTGTCACAATGTTGATATTTAATATTATTTAATTTATGGAAATAATAGCTACTAGACCTGTGTAGGATAGTCTTGAATTATTAGTGCCATGCTTAATATCCATATTGCAGTCCAGAAAAGCATTTATAGGCCTACTTGTTTTAATGGTGTAATAAATTAGTAGCAAAAGGCAGAATTTACACAAAATAAAAAAATAAGAAAATAAAATAGTAGCATAACACTTTATACAATTTGCTTCCATGCACAAATTGACTCATCTTTTATTGCAGTTAGATACAGTATGAATATACTTTCCCATGCATGGCCTATACAGTCAACAAGACGCTCCCGGTGGCGTTCAAGGTAAGGTGCCTTTCTTTCTAATTCATATGCAGTAGCCTACATTTTCCATTATTAAAACGTGTGTATGTAAAAAATATTAATTACAGCCTACTACACCATAAATCCTCAGTTTTAATTAATCTCCGAGAGTGTGTATAAATGTAACCTTTAAGAGTCCGTGATAGGTCAACATTTGTACACACTCTGAGATAAATGACCAGTAGACCTATTATATATGAATCAGACAGAAAGGCACCTTACCTTGAACGCCACCGGGAGCGTCTTGTTGCACCTCCAGTGCGACGGCAGGACGGAGCAGAGGAAGTTGGGGCTGTCGGTGCGGACCAGCTCGCCGGCGTGGTCCGCCAGCACGTCCACCACGTTCCTGGCGTCCGGTCGCGATGATGACCTGAGCGGGCCCCCCGGGCCGGTGGCCTGCATGGTCCCGTTGCCGACGATGTCTCCTCCGATCTTACTGCAGGGGAACGACGTGGAAGGCGGCGTGAACCGTCTGGTGGTGGTCGGGTCTACGGGAATATGCATCACAACAGCTTAGGGTCAATGTCGCTGCGTCGCCGGGGTTCTGGTATATAGCAGAAGCCAGGAGTAGAGGCTCTTTTTGGGGTTTATTTAGGAGGAGAGAATAAAAAAAAGTATCTTTCCTCCTTTGGAGGAGAGAATAAAAACGTGTCTTTCCTCGCTTGCCAAAGATGCGGACGGTTGGAGTTAAAAGTCCAGTGGATGAGTGCAGGGGGATGGATGAGAAACGCGCGCGTCCCCCAGTAAAAGAGTGATTAGTTGGTGTCTCTTAAAGAGGAAAGTCTTTCTATAGCTATCTATCTATCACGAACGATAACCCCTGATCACTGAGTTCTCTAGGCCTATCAACTGCACAGGATGTGTCGGCATGAGAAACATTGAGTTGCTTTCCGTTTCTCGCCACCAACTCTACAGCAGAACCTGGAAACCGCAGCTTCTCAAAAGTCCCTCACCGTGCATGCGCTTTTTATCTCTGCCGTGCACTTGGTGAAATGTCCCTCATACACACGTTACACACTAGAACAACAACAGTAGGTATATACACGGGCTATACATGCAGTGTGCGTCGACACGTGGACTGTCTGTGGGGAGTCTTTCACTCCAACATCAAGTTTGGTAAATAATATTATGTATCAAGCCAGTCAGTGGCCACAGCAACTGGTGACACAGCGATCAAGGTATATAATCCAGTTCTGGGACAACGGACAACCCACGCTCCGCGTCTACACAGACAGACGCGCGGTGCTCTCCGGGTCGCGCCACGAACTCCGCCGTACGCACTGTGGAAACGTCAAATAAAAAAAGTCAGCGACTCGGTTTAATCTCAACCCCGCCGGAGATCGAAGCCGCCTGGATATCAATCTAAAACACAACTTGAAAGTTGCAGGAGTTCATAAATCTTCTTCTTTTCGTGTATCAAAAGTTTATGTCTTGCAACTTGATCCTCGTCGAAACTTCAGAGGCAAATGGAGAAATCCAGACGCTAGCGCTTGTACACACGCGTAATGACGACTACTTCTCTAAGGTTTATGTTGTGAAGTTCCTTTTTAAAAGTTTGATCCCTTGCACACGTTATAGAGGCGCAGGAGAAGCGAGCGGACGAGCTGAACGGTGGTGCGGGAATGAAGAGTGCAGTGATATTATTTACCCAAGTCATTTTAGTGTTTAGTGGTCGGGAGTGTGGCGATGATCTGGACCAATGAAGCGGCTGGGCTGGGCTTTCATTAGACCAATCACACTCTGCCTTGGAGAAGCCAAGTGAAAGCGCTCCTTTCTTCACCGTTTCATTCTACTGTCACACGACGTGAATTATTATTGATACAACATACATGATATAGGCCAGTGGTTGTCAAACTTTTTCCGCGTCAAGGACCCCCAAATTCACACATATTAGCCCACGGACCCCCATTTGAAAAGATATGCCAGGGACTCAACCATTTTAATTTCTTGGGGGTCCCAATCTACATCATCAGTGTTAATGTAACTCAACGGGACCATTTGGTTCCATTTGTACGCTCCCAGTTACAGACACGGGTCAATTTGGTTCATAACTATTAATTTGGCTGGGGACCCCCTGGAACCCCTTCAAGGACCCCTGGGGGTCCCCGGACCCCACTTTGAGAACCACTGATACAGGCTACCTATCTCTGCTTTTCTCTGCATCTCTCCAAAAAGCCACGAGTTTTATTTAGCAAATATGACAAAAGATGTGAACATATACGTCACTATTTGTTGGAATAAGCAGCAGTGCTTTGATTAGAAGGTGCGTGCTTGTGAAAAAGTAAATGTAAAAAACATCATGCCGACATGCCGTGATAAGACCATGTCTTGCAACTAAATTTAATCACGTGTATTCTATTAATCAAAGGGCACCAAGATACCACATGTTCACATTAAGCCAAGCCTATATGCATAAAGAAACAAACACTATATTAAATAAAATTAAATAATATAGGCTACAATAAAAGCAGTATACTTTATTTCTTTTTTTCTGATCTAAAAATACATTTCACTTGCTTTGAACTCTTTGATGATTTTAACAATATTGGGAGCAATTGTTATTTCTTTAGATACATTTTGGGGGTACATGTCAATTAATTTGAGCCTATAACCTCCGGTCGTGTCTCTTTTCACATTGGTTTGCACAGTAGCAGCCTATTTGACCTTTATCTTTTAGATTTATGTTAGGCTATAGCCTAGATTTAGGATTTTCAAGTTGCACTTATAATGTTTAATGCTCCTCTGGGATGTGTATTAAGCTAATATTAGTTGTTGCCTCGTATAATACATAAGCCTATTTTATTTTTCTGGCCAGGGTATTTGCATATAGCCAGTCTAAGATTGATCAATATCTCTTTTATTTAATTAAATTTCATTAAGTGGAAAATCAAAGTAAGCAAATTAATCATTTGAGTTCATAAATCGACGACACAACAAAATAAGGTTGTGCCAAATAACCCCAGGCTGTGTTAATTATAAACCCAGGATAGTGAGGTTACTGTACATGAGACTCACAAAACACATCAGGCACACCCTGCAATGCCAGGGTGCAATACTTCTTTCAGACACTAGTTGGCGCATTTGTCTTTTCAATATAGCTCTCATCACTGGTAGAATGAGGCAGACGTTTGCCTGCAGACAAAATGAAACATTTATTTCTGCTGTAATGTAATTTTGAATAGGAAATATTATTGCCCGGCCAAATAAACTTAAACGAATTAAGCCTTTCAGAGTCATATTGGCGTTGTTGCATTTGAGAGCTGGGCCCCGTGGCCGATTTTACATGAACCCTGGCGATAGCGAGGATCTAAAAAATATGTTTAATTCTTGCCATGAAATCAATCTGAAATCTACTGAGTTTTTTTTTTCGTTTGATCGCTGATCGTTGAAACACCTGTGAGGTATGAAACTGAATTTCATTCGCTGAATTATCTTTTTATTAAGGCACTATAGGCCATATTGCCTACCTTGGGTCTTCCCCCCCCCCCTTTTTTTCCACTATTAATTAATCTAAAAGGGCTTATCACTTAACATATAGAATATAACATATTTACAATTCATGAGGGTTTTGGTTTATAGGGTAATCGGTTTGATTTAATTGGATGTTAGTGACTTAAATGCATGATGGTGATAATTGATATAATGATAATGATATAGAACAATCTAAACAGTTTGTCAGAATATGAAATACGACCTAATGGGCGCGAATGTCAATCTACATCTAATAGACCTACAGTATATAAACAAAAGAGAAGCATTAAATAATACTCTTTATGGGCTACCATTTTAAAAATCGTTCTGCTCGTCTTTATCTATATAACATATCTTTATTATCTATTTATAACATAATTCATAGACCTAATCTATGTCAAATTAGATTTGTTTATGTGTGTGCATGTGTAGGCCCAAATAATATTTAGCATGCAAGCATGCACGCACACACATGATGTAGCCTACTTCTATAGGATATTTGATATAGATGCACGTGTGTGTGTGTGTGTGTGTGTGTGTGTGTGTGTGTGTGTGTGTGTGTGTGTGTGTGTGTGCGCGTGTGCGTGTGCGTGTGTGTGTGTGCGCGCGCGTGCCGTGTGTGCATTTTAAGTTGTTTACTTGCGAGGTCTACACACAAAGTGCAATTAAGGGTGTGTGAGGCGTTATCGGAGTGTGGCTTTAGATTTTCCCTTAATTTTCTTTATTATCACTGATGTGAGTCACAGCGTCAGAGGAGTCACTGCAGCCAAAAACACTGTGGACAGACAGAGATGGAGGAAGATTCCTATCTAGTATCTACACACCCACTGCGACATGGAGACGTTTAGAGAAGTGAAAATGGAGAAATCATAATTAGGTAATGGGGGAGGGGGGGGGGGGGCGTAGGTTCCTATAGTCTATAGATAATTCTGCAACGTCTGAAAGGTTGAGCGTTATTTCACAATGATCGAAGCTGTCTGTCAATTCTGTTTGTGGGATATCGAGACCGCGCCGCAATTTGCAAATATCCTCACCAATATGACCTCAATGCATGGTGGCGAATGGAGAAACAAAAGTACCGCTGTGGCCTTAATTTATAAGACGTCTATCGAATACAAGCCTATAGGCTATATCATAGTCATAGAATTTCTGATGAGACAGTCTCAGACTCGCAGATAAAGACTAAAAATGCTATGCCTATTTGTGCTAAAAAATATATATATATTTAGCAAAAGAACGTTTAAATGCATGGCTATTAGTTTCACAAAGAAGTGGAGGCACAGTTTAAAAAAAACGTAATTTATGCGACGCGTTAGCTTGAAGAATGAACGACAGAGCATAAAACAGGCCTCGTGTTTGAAAGACCTGTTCAAAAAAAGCTCACCAATCAATGAATGGTCGCTATTTTGAGTCAAAAGGCTCGACGGAGACAATGACAGTGTGCCCGGTAATATTTCAGTTGTTCTGGTTCATTATTAATATGTGACCACAACACGAACCAAACTGGCCAGGCCAGCACAGCGGTAATGTGCGCTCCGGGCGCCTGTCACATATTAAGACCTCTAGATTTCAACATGCAGTTTCTACGGTTTCAGCCGCACAGACATCGAGGATGGAGCCCGCCGTGGCCCTGAACGATTTTTAATGATCCGGGGTGGGTTCAGCCCTGAAACCAAGACCCAACTCCATGAGGATGTGAAACCTCAGATCCACCTCAAGGCAGGAGGCCTGTGCCATTTTTACAAACATAAATTGCGCCCCCGCCCCCTCCGAACCCCCCTTCTTCTTTAAAGGATAAGCAGAAAGTCTTCTGATTTCTAAGGTGTAATTCTTATTGTGGGCTTGTTTTTTTAAATGACATCTCAATGAAAACCAACCCAGTTAAGTATTCCTGTCAAACTAGAGTCTCAAAGAGGCAATGGAGAGTGAAGGAGGCTACCTCCATTAGGTTTTTTATTTATTTATTATCATAGCTTGATAATACATCAAAGTGTAATAATAGTATTATTGTTTGACCACTTAAGCCCTATATTTTAATATTCATCATATCATGTGTCCTGGTGATGAAATGGCCGATCTACAAGCTCACAACGCATCAAAAGCGACAAGCTTGTAGATTGGCTATTTTCACATGTTTTTTGACCATTTACGCCTATAATGATAAGCCCAAAATAATGATGCCAGGTTGAAAGTGGTTAATAGTATTAGTGTTATCCCCATTAGATCAGAAACCAGTGCAAGCCTTTGGGCTCTGTAAGACTATACCTGGTTCTAAATGCCACCCAGCCTGTCTCCCAGAGCCACTTAAAAGTCGCTTTGAAGAGGGGGGGGGCAGTCTCACGTATACTGTACATGGAGATACTTTATAGTTGTCATTATGATCTGAATCTGATCCTCTATTAGCCTGTGTAAACTCCCCGGCTATTTTGGGACACGCATACAGTATATTTGCCATCGGATGGGCAGCTATTCATTTGGAAAGTGGGCTATAGACGCAATTAGAAATAGTTTGAGGTTTAATGATGATATAAGACAAAGATTTCTATCTTTAGAGGACGTGCGGTGGCCGTTCATTTCTGTACATTCACAAATTACAGGGCAAGCTTGGCCCTAAAACCCACCGAACGCATTCCTTCCGAAAAGTGTCTCCTCGAATTTCAGCCGGGGGATTCTGCTCAGTGGAAATATGAGTGTTCTGAATGGACGACTCCTATGAAATGGAGTTTTATTCCTCTAGGATTAAATTAGCTCTACTTTGGGGCTCTGGGTATTTTATGTATGAATGATGAATTCTGCGGTAGCGTTGGAATGCTGGACTTGTTTACCCATCCCCTCCTTTTTTTGAAAACGTAGCTCGCTATGAAATGGACTTTTTCTGCTTGATATGACAAGAGTGTCTGTGATGAGCCTTCCAAGCATGATGTAAGTCACCAAAGCCATTTGTGCCAGTCCCTTCAAAGCCAAATCATATTCTAGCATCGGAGTGTTTATATACACGAGAATATGGAGAAACTTTGAGGGAACAATGAGTGGGTACAGATTGTTTGGGCTTTGGTTCACCGGTGCCGGGTTTTCTCAAATGTTGATTACATAATGTGTCAGCACATCGCAATTGGTGGTCATTGTTGTCCATTTTGATGTTCAGACAAGTAAATACGGAACACATGGAACAGATTTTATAACTTAAATTCACATTTTGGAGTGAGGCTTTCCCCATCAGCTGTAAGGCTTGATTCTAACTTTGTTGCGCACCGGTGTTGCGCACCGGTGTGGCACACCGAAGATAGCAGATCTACAAACTGACAACACGTTGCAGTGTGACGCGTTGTGAGGTTGGAGTTCTGTATATTTTCAGCTCACTGTTACTATAATTGCAGATAATATCTGAGGTATTTCAGCACTTGAGTGAGCAAACTTTGTTTTGGGCCCTGAAGTCACTGCAAAACTCATTTCAAGATCCGTATTCAAAACTGAAGTTTTCCATTTTTAAATATTATAGGTCTATCCAGTAACTCTCCAGTGTCAGGCTCCAATTCTGGATCTTTGAAGGCATGTAGAATATACATTACCCTTAAAATGATGAATGAGTTTATGACATTTCCAAAACCAGCGGCTAATTACTATGTAAGCATGACGGCCTGAGATACAGCAGTCACCAGAGGAGACAAAGAGCACATTCAACCCATGGATCTTTAACATGCTGCTTACATTTTTATAAAAAGGTGCAGAATGTGGCCCCAGGGTCTTATTATGGACCCCAGAATCAGTTGAGGCGCATATTGGTGACTAGACTGGTCTAATTATTATTATATGCGTCTTAATTCTTGTCTTGTAAAAGTAGACATGTTACTGAATAAGTAAACACTCCACAGGTCACATACTTTCTGTAGTCCTTGTTTGGTGTTGAATTTAGCCTGAGATCAGATTAGATGTGGACAGTGACT
>NC_139957.1:36030598-36045598 GCF_963454915.1 Gymnoscopelus microlampas
TAGAGCCCTGGGGGACCCCGGTCTACTAAGTATGAAGGGTTTAAGTGGTTAAGGATGGCTGATGTACATACAGTAGACAGCACAGCAAGTCACACACACACACACACACACACACACACACACACACACACACACACACACACACACACACACACACACACACACACACACACACACACACACACACACACACCTGTGGCACTATCACGCTGCAGTCACCTTCTGCAACAGATTTATAGTTCCTCCCTGTGACAGTTTAACTGCCATGCAGCACAGTGCCAAAGGCCTGCCTGAGCTGAGATGCCACACACACACACACACACACACACACACACACACACACACACACACACACACACACACACACACACACACACACACACACACACACACACACACACACAATAACAAACCATACAGTAATCTTTCAATTCTCTTTGTCTGTTCAGTTTTACTGCTTCTTACAGCCTTTTTGTTATATCGTGGAATTGTACTGAGTATGTCTTCATTCAAATAATTCCCTGTTTATTTCTTGTAAAGATGTCACTGACATTGAGCCATTTGTCAGAGTCCCATGTGATTAGTGGACTGGTTTAGTGGACCAGCCACGCTACCAGCCAGAGGTATGGGACTGCCGTGCTGGTTTGTGGCTGAACCGTTGATGCGCGGGTATCAAACCAACGTCCGCAAGTCCACCGCCGTCGACTCTCCTCGGTCGGACTGTGGCGCAGGTTTATGAGGTCATTCCCCCGACACATCACCGCCCCAAACCTCCAGTGCAACAGTGGCGTTGTGTCGACGAAGCCACGTCCTTATGTGTGTTCACCTCAACACCTCAGCAAACCAGTGGCTGCCTCGAGTCTCTCCTAACCCTAACCCCGTCTCTCTGGCACTGTGGCCTCATCTGTGGCACACATTTATGACATCATTACCCACGGCGTCACCGCCCTCAACACGGCTCCAAGATATGTCACCTCATTTAGGCCTCTTAACCCTTCAATCCTCACCGGGGGAACCACACACACCTACTGCAGTGCACGGACGAGTAATGCGCCGAGACATTTATAGATACACAGCACAGACAGACACCCGAGATTACAACCAGACTGTGTGTGTGCAAACCTTTTCCTCTCTGGGCTGCTACTCTGACTGTTGAAGCCATCCAACCTCCCAGCAGTAGAACTTCCCCATGTCTCTAATGGTGCCTCTCTGTCAGATCAAACAGCTCCCACTGACGAGGAGGGGAGACAGATTGCGGCGCTGGAAACCTTTCAGTCTGACAGCCCAAACACGTTTGACTGGCAAACGCTGCCTGCCTTGCTCCTCTCTCTCTCTCTCTCTCTCTCTCTCTTTCTCTCTCTTAGAGATCTCACACACAAATATAGTAGCGCCACCAGAGACCCACTGAGGGAAAGAAAGAGGGGGGGCGAGCCCGAGCCTGCCGGCTCCGAAAATAAGTTGTGAGGCGTTCTCTCTCTCTCTCTCTCTCTCTCTCTCTCTCTCTCTCTCTCTCTCTCGCACAAAGGCGAAGCGCCATAACTCAGTGTTTTCTCAAAATGAAATCGCATGTGAACCGAATATTAGGAAGCGCGCATGGCTTCCAGCGACCGCCAAGCCATTACAGCGGAGCCTGTAAACCACATTTTCACCAGCAGACAATGCCCCTTTGTGCTGCTTGTGTGGCTGTCCCCTTCTGCTGGTGAGCTCCGAGAGACACCCGGCACATTTAAGCAGTGTGGAGAATGGATAGAAGATGCTAGGGAGGGAGAGAGAGAGACAGAGAGACAGTGAGTGAGAGAGAGGGAGAGAGAGAGAAAGAGAAAGAGAAAGAAAGAGCAAAGCAAAGAAGACAGCGGGCGAGAACATGCCCATTAAAATCTAGTGATCACTTAACTCAGAAGAGCCTGTAAGGGTCCATTTGGTTCCATTTGCACCCTCTTCTTAAGAGTTAAATTAGCACTGAGGATTTGGCTGTGTGAAGAGGCATGAATGGAGAGGAGTGTCAGTTTTTAGATCTCTGTTAATTAGTGGCAGTTGCGTTGGGAGAAGCAGGCAGGAGAGTCTGCCCTCATTCAGCCCCATGGCGAGGGGGGCCTTTGATGTGGTTGCGCATGGAATGCTGTTGTTCATTCCTCGCTGCAACAAAAGGCACATGTTTTTATTTTCTGTGACTAGGTCCCTGTTCCTTAGAAAATATGAAGGAACATGGTGAGGTATGCAACGTATGAATGGCATGAATGTTAACCAGCAAATTGCGAGTCAGAGAGCTCTTCATAAGCTTGGCGGTGTGCCAGTTACGTGGCTTTTCGGCACGATGCGTGCAGTGTGGTGGTGGTGGTGTTGTTGTTGTTGTTGTTGTGAACTCTGCTCTGAGACCAAGACGATCCTCTCCCTTTCCTATGGCTGAATTACATAAAAAAACATGAAGGCGTGCATGCATGAGTGCGTGCGTGCATGCATGTGCGCAAACACACGTCACACATGCACGCACACACTCGCTCTCACACCCCCGCACACTTTGAGCTATTGTCTTCAGTGTCTGCTGCTCTAAACGTCTTTCATCAGTATTTAAGCTCGGGCTTTTTTTTCTTCCCTTTTTAAACCAGGGGTCATCCCAGGTTCTGTCACACTCATTCAAGTGTAAAGGCACTTCAAAGGGCTCCCAGATATTGAATTTGCATTTATTTCCCTCTTCAGAGGTTCAGTCTCCCAAGCGCCATCTGACTCACCACAGGATCCAACCAGATTCAAACGCTGACCCACCGCTTGCTTTCCCTAACTGTCCATGCTGCTTTCCTCTGCAGACACGAGACAGCTCTTGGAAACTACTTGGTCGGCCCTCAGGGCTTTTCATCGAGGGCGTGGCGACTATCAGCCCCGCGGCCCCAAGAGCTCAGGAGAGTGCTTAGACGAATAAATAGTTTAATCACCCCTCATAAATCCACTCTTTTGTGCCGTAAATGATTACTGTCAGTCATGCGACTGAATCCAATTGGGTTCAAATTATATCGCAAGAAGATGAGTCGTCTCCAACACGTCACTGAACGCGTGTCTCGGTGCCACGGTGCAGTGACTGGAGAAAGTCAAAGTCACTCGCGTTGCATGCAACGATCTTTCTCTTTGATGCCCGTGGGCTCCCTTCCCAGATCTACGTTCGTCGAGCAAACCTAATCCAAGTCTAAAACATATTTTCAATGGAGTCCCTCCATTCAAATCATTGTCGGGTCCAGAAGTCAGTGGAAACCACCCCTGTGTCCAGAGTGACTGAATGTTTCCTCTCATCATCTCCTTTGCTAATCACTAGTGGCACTGCCTGTGTACAGTTAGCACCCGGGACCACGTGGAGCTAGCGTAGTACGGCAGGGCTCCGCTCACCGTTGAGTCAACGCCTGAGGCGTAACATTGAGGCTTTGCAGTAACTGCACGCTAATCCCCTGATTGCTGTGTTTAGGCGCTGCACGTCGCTGCTCCACGTCAAAGGCGGGAGCGGCTAACGACGAGCTAACGACACAACGATGACAAGGAGCGTTTGTAAACCCAATCAGTGGGACGGAGTCTGGCTGCCCGGTGATTAGACTAATCAAACTCCACCGACTGAATGACTGGCTCGCTCTCTGTGTGTTGTGTCATTACACTGATTAAAGGAGAAAAGCTGCTCGTCAGGCCTAAGCCAGCCAGCTAGCTAACACAAGCGCCTTTTTACGTCTTTGCTGCAGCAACGTAGCGCGCTGTCAACGGTTTTCGCTGCACACTGTCTCAGATTCAAAGTGGATGAGATGCCAAGTGGAACTTGTTGCTATATTGTGGTCCAGTGAAGTTGCACGGTTAGACATTTTCATTAGTGTCAAGATACGAGTGTAACCGCGGTATGAAACAGTTGGCTAAATATTTTTTTTAAGCGTGAGACATCAGCTCAGCGCTTCAGACAAAAATCTAGAGAGTAATCGCCATTGTTTGTCAATGAAGTCCTTGGGTGTTTCTTCAGCCCTGTGGGTTCTTGTGGACGGAGGCATCAGGAGACCATATGTCAGCTCTGACCAGCTATTACGGTGGTGAGGTCACACAGCATTTAGAGGGAGAAAACAACCCAGTCATCATGTTGACATACACTGCTCCTCTCTGACTCAGCACCAGGCAGATGGCTTCTGTGTGCATGCTGTACGCACGCACGCGTGTGTGTGTGTGTGTGTCTGCGCGCGCGCGTGTGTGTGTGTGCGTGTGCGTGTGTGTGTGTGTGTGTGTGTGTGTGTGTGTGTGTGTGCGCACGCGCGTGCGCATTAGAGCCCGACCGATGTCAGATATGTTTGTCAGATATTTTGTGAAAAAGTTCAACAGTTTCTATTCAGTTTGAAAAATGTAGATTCGATTAAAGTTAAAGATTTGACATATAGCACACACATATATTAACTATTTAATTATGTAATAAAAAATGACATACAAGATACATACAAATTAAATAAATAAATTACATTTTTATTTAACCACCAGCCGCCACATAAAAAAATAAGTTAAAAAAAATTAGCCAATCTACAAACCACACCGATACTGTATATCGGTCGGTCAGCTTGGCCTAGTGTGTGTGTGTGTGTGTGTGTGTGTGTGTGTGTCTGCTCCGGTTTGTTACATTCTGTGACGTGTCTGTCCTGAGTGTTTGTGCTTGTAGTGGCTCTCTGGTGGCTCTGGTGGCGGCGAGGGGAGTGGATGTGTGTCAGACAGGGTGACCTTGCAGCAGACAGACAGAGAGAGGGAGTGTGACTGGGAAATGGACGGATAGGGCCGGGGCTGCACTTCTGCTGCTCAGCGCTGCCTGCGGGGAAGGGGGAATCCCTGCCTGGTCGTGGTGTTTTCTCTCGACAATTTTACAGAAGTGAGCTGACTGACCCAAGAGAAAGTACAGACACGTTTAACCCATGCAATCCGGGAATCTGTGTCATTTTAGCTTTCTTTGGCTATTCAAAAATAGCAGCTATACAAGCTCATAGCGCCGAACTGCTATGAGCTTGTAGATCTGAAAATACATTTGAAAAGAAAATTGTGCAAAAATGTTGTGCAAATCTTTGAATATATATATACAGTTTTAACTCAAATCTTTACAAAATATTTTGAGATGGGGGTCCGCAGCCAAATACATATCATTTTGGGTACATATCAAGTTTGAGAACCACTGATAGATATAGCAACATTATGTTTTTTTCTTTTTAACTGATTTAGAAGACATTTGTAAAAAAAAAAATGCAGATCTACAAGCTCTTTGCGGGGCACTCCGTGCCACACTGTGAGCTTGTATATCTGCTATTTTTGAATATCCAAAGTATAAAATAATACTGTGGTTACACAGATGCGCACCCGGTTTTAATGGGTTACGGTTACCTCGGGGTGGACCTACTGTACAGGAAAATGAACTACAGCTTGTTTTTATTTCATTCTATGGAGAGAAATGTAAATACCATATAGGCAGAAAGAGATGTGAGCAAAATGCTGAAATGCGTCATATCTGGCCAGTGAAGTATTTTACATTTAAATGTGTAGTTAAAACCTGGATGGTTACTGAACTCTGTATCCAGTAAATACAGGAAAACACACTGTTAATTAAGTGGACCATTACTGTTACAATTAGTAGAAGTCGCGTTCATTATGAGCTACACTCTATTGAAAAGGCCCAGAAATCCCATCTAATATACTATGACTTTATTTCAACTTTTTATTCTTTCTCTTTTCAAATCAATTCTCCCATCTTAGAATTATATTTTGGAAACAAGTTTTATTGCACCAAAGACAATTAATTAACTGTATGTAAACAAGTAAAGGAGGGGGGGGGGTGCTGGGAAAAATAGAGTAAAATTGAGAATCAGAAAGCGTCTCATGGCCTGCAGCCGCTCACATCCTGTTATTATCTGCATTTCTTTTCGTCCACCATAATTAAGTTTTTACTTTATTGCTTTTGGGAAGCAGATGAGCAAGGGATGTTTAGAGCATGATTAAAGTTGCACATAATGAAGTGAAGAGGAGTCAGAGTGGAGGAATGACTTTGCTGGTGAAAAACAGCCCAGTGACTGCGTGACACAACAGAACCAACCTTCAATCTTTCTGTCCAAGTCTTCACACATTAACCACTTAAGCCCTAGATACTTTGACATATGACAAATTGAGAAAATTGCCGTTTACAGGCTCACAACACATCCCATTACATTATTTATTTAGTTTTTGTTAAATCTTTGTACATTTTTGCCTATAATGAAATGCCCAAAATAGGGACGCTGAGTTGAAAGTGATAAAAAAAAATAAGTTTCTCTCTCTCTCTCCCCCTCTCTCCTTCGCTACCTCTCTTTCTCTCTTTCTCTTTCTCTTTCTCTTTCTCTCTCTCTTTCTCTGTCTCTGTCTCTCGCCCTCTCTCTCTCCCCCTTCCCCCCTCTCTCTCTCCCCACTCTCCCCCCTTCCCCCTCCCCTCTCCCCCCTCCTGTGATGGTTGAGACTTATATTTCATTTCATGTATAAAACACTTGGCGTGTCCCATAATATCTTCTGACCATGTGGCATCTCCATATGTCTGAGTGATTTTTATGTGCTGCTGAGCAGACCGGTGTCTCTCCATTTAAAGAACAAGTGTTTTATGGGTGGGGACGTAACGGACATGTGAAGTCTGACAAAAACAACTAGAAAAGTGCATCCCCTCCAGGCTGGGTTGCCTACCCAGGGCCCGCACAATTTGGAAGGCAGTAATTGGAATGAAATCTGAAGAAAAAATATATATATTATTTTTTTCTACTGTATGACCTACGGTTCAAGCGTTATAGGCCATAACTAGGCCTTCTATAGCGCCACCAGGAGGCCAATTAGAAATAATGGGACAGAGGTTCTTCCTTGGCCTACTGGGAGTGTGTGTGCAAAGCTTTATGCCGACGGACGAACAGACCGACAGACGGACGGACAGACAGAATCACAGGAGCAAAAACGGGGATGAAAAAGACCTAAAACACCCAACAGCAGCCTAGTTGTTGTTCTTATATTATACGTAGACTTCTGTCTTCTTATTGGGGTAACAGACAGGATGTTGTCATAACCACACAGTAAGGGGTCATGATATCTCAGCATTAAAGGGGTAGTTCACCCAAAACATTTAGCCTTGAATTCGTGGAGATTTTCTTTTGCTTTTGTCGAATTCCTGATCCAATATTCCAATATTTAATTAATTGAAGTAAATAGGAGCTATTCAAATACTATATTTAAAACATTTGCTTCTAACCTGAACAGTAGGCCTCCCGATGATCACACTGAGAGTTGTTTTTTATAATTACATCAAATTAGGCCATTTTAGTTTTTATATAGTTTTGCCATGGCCTCTTATTTACTTCACTTAATTGAATATTGAAACATTTAGTCAGGAATGCGACAAAAACAAAACGATCTCCATTGAATTCAAGGCTTCATGCGGTGAGTCATTTTGTGGGTGAACTACCCCTTTAACGGCTTTCCGAGTTATCATTCAGGTCATAGTTATAGGGACGACTCGCTCTAATTAGAACTTGAGTCATTGAACACAAACGACTTTGTCTGAATGAAACACCACTCTATTTTGTGTCTCTTTTACCACCATCCTCTCTTTACGAGCAGAACATTATGAGCGACGCACTGCACCAGTCGCTAAATACATTTTGGTTAATAATATATGTGATTTAACAAACAATAACCCTTGATTCATACTGCACCACCCTCACCAGTGCAATAAGCTGCAATATAAGCGGTGGTCTGGTCTGGTTCGGGCCGAAATGACATCTGTGGTTTTAGGGCGTTGGCCATGGGACAAAATAATAAGTAACTTGAAACATCATGAAAATGAGTTCTTAATTCAATTGGCCACCAAGCAAATGGGATGAGGTCACTAGGAGCCCCATAGTAGCGATGTAGATTAAATCAATAACAACATAGTCCTTTAATGAAACATCAACTCATAAGAGAAGCTAATTAAACATCAAGAGATGACTCATCGGAATATTGGAGGCAGACCTGGTGTGCGCACGACTTTTTAGGGACTAAAACAGAAATTATGTTGCGATCATTTCCATCTCATTATCCAATTACGCAAATATTTTCAAAGTCTGCATATTTTCCCCTCTACATGTATTTTGTTCCTGTTCCGATTACTTTTCCACGTCAGAGGGTCCCAGTTAAAATAGCTTGTCTAGACATGATAAATTCCGATGACATTTACTTGCATTGTATCCCAACAGAGTTGGACATTCGTGTGTCTCTCGCCACACCAATTATTTTGTGCTGCCGCTCCGTAATTATTATGTAAGCCTGCAATACATATTTGCCCCTTTTTTCTCCGTTTGGACGGAGGGTGGTGCAGTAATGTATTTAGCATACATTCACCAAGTTCACTCCCCTTACAAACTGCCACGGACAATCAGAGTGCTGGGTTTAACATGCACACCAACTCTGGATGAACTGCTAAAGGAGCTGAACGCACAGCGTTCTTCCTGCCTGCCTGCCTGCCTGCCTGGCCCACTGGATCCGAACCAGTCTGCCTGGCCCACTGGATCTGTCTCAGATCATATTTCATCACTGTCGCTCAGAAACATTGCATCTCCATATTTCATCTTTTTACATAGCGTTGCTGTCGGGGCAGAAACCCCCTATCTCCATATTTTAACTTTTTGCGCTTTTTCCTAAATTAACGTCCTGCTTGATCACACTACAGCGTCGCACAAAAGCATCAAAAGTAGCAGATCCACAAGCTCGAAACGCGTCACAAAGCGACGTATTTTGAGCTTGTCAATCTGCTACTTTTGTTGTTTTTGAATTTGAATCCTGAAAAGTAACAGTTTCGGACATTCCACCCGACAGAGGCGATATTTTGTCATAATGGCCTATTTAATATTTTGTCGTATAAGACAGTGTCTCATTAAAGTTGTGAAAATGGGCCATCTATCTACATGCTCACAACGTGCGATGCATCGTGACGCGTTGTGAGCTTGTAGATTGGCTAGTGGTTCTTTTTTTTTCTCCTTCCACTTCCTGAAAAGTAACTGTTTTGGACATACAAGGTTTCCATCCGACAGCGACCATGTACTCTTTACCAGACAACCCCCATGCAGTTTACGTTCTTACTTACTTAATTACAGAAACATATATTATGATACGTTGCTCTCAGTGAAACGTTTGTTTATAGAAGTTGTTCACCATTTCAAAACAGTTACTTATGGCTTTTTTTTGTTTTCTCCAGTCAAAGAGACCTGTACAGTGTAAACCCATATTATCAGATCGGAGACCAGCCGCAAGGAAGCTGGTCCCTGTGGTTGCCTGTCGACCACCAGAAAATTATATTTACTACAACACTTAGCGAGACTTTAACCTTGACCATTGAAACATGGAGGATGGCGGTTAGAGCCAAACGGTTTGAGGGGCGGGGTGCAGGTTTTGGAATTGGTCGACCACAATAATCGGCGCCCCCTCCATACTGTACCTGGGGGCCATCTTTATGGCAGCGCCTGAAAGTGTTCCCCCATCAAAGTTGCGTTGACAGACGACGGGCCGAAAGGTAAATAAGTACCTCCAAACGTTTACGTCCCTAATCAGGTCCAGAACATCGCTCCCTTCCAATATGCCTCCAGAGTTTTATAAATAGATATTATACCCGGCTAAATTGGAGACAGAATTTCGCTGCTCGGTGGCTGTCATGCGTTTTTTATTATTTGCCTTCGCTTTCAAATATTGAAACTCTAAATATCTGGTTACAGAGTCGAGCTCACTCAGCCAATCTCCATGTTTTTGGCCTCAGAGACCTAACACTTTGAACGGGTTCCAGTCAACAATTATTAATTTAAGACAGGGAAGAAAAGAAACCTCACCGCATGACTCCTGTGTTTTGTCAGACTCTTTTTCTGTGTGTGTGTGTGTGTGTGTGTGTGTGTGTGTGTGTGTGTGTGTGTGTGTGTGTGTGTGTGTGTGTTTTTGCTACCGTACAGTGCTGTTTATATTTCTCAGTGGTTGTGTGCTTCAAATTCTTGTACACAGTAAAATTCTCAGTGTTAACGTAACTCCCATGTTTACAAATGGACCCAAGAATCTTTACAGTGTAGTTTCATTAAAGTGTCCATATTCCGGGGCATGTCATAATAGGGTGTTGAGAGAAAAAAGGAGTGGGCCAAGGATGGACCCCTGGCTGGGGAGACACCGGCCCCCGTGTGTGAGGTTACATGCATTGTGCGTTTTCATCGCTCCTGTGGGAGAATAATAATAATAATTCTTATTCAAGATGCCTTCCTCTCTCAGGGTGCATGTGTCTCGGCGAGGTTTTTCCTTCCCCAGAGTTGTCGAACAAACCAGACCACCTCCCAGCGTCGACCAGAATAACCTCGCTTACTACTGTGGTGTCGGCATGGGCGCATTTCTCACACACAAAACCATCACTTCCATTCATACAGCGCAACAAGCCAAACATATAAAACCATTCCCACCCTAATAAACCCAGGGCCCTTTTCTCCGCCACAAAGGGAGCTGGCTGCCGACAGCGTATCGCTCTAAAATGGACCCCTAGTATAAAACAGCCTGCTGGGAACCAGGCCTCCCTTCCAAGTTCAGAGAAATGTGGCAACGGAGGCTGGGCCAAGGATATGACCCGCTGCCCCGGGTCCAATCACAGCTGCTATATAAACTAGATGCGGCACAGAGCCCCACCTGATGCAAACACCCCTCGCCTGCCAAAACGTCAGGTTCGGAAAACCCAATAAAAGTTATACAGTTTTGCTTCACGGGGAGCATGGTCTGCCGGTTTAAAGCCCCGATTTATACTTGATTCGTACAACAGGGTCGCACGCTGAAAATAGCCGACCTACAAGCTCACAGCGTGGCGTGGAAGCAATGCGGCGTGAGCTTGTCGGTTGGTTATTGTCGGCACCGTAGTGCGACGAAGCATACATCGGGCACTAGTCTTTCACGGTAGCCTATACTGTTGGTGGCGTGTCTCAGAGGGCTCCTGTGAGACATCTGCAGTGGTGGAAAGTAACTAAGTACATTTACTCAAGTACTGTACTTAAGTAACATTTTTTGGTATTTTTACTTTACTAGAGTATTTCCAATTTCCAATACTTCTACTCCACTACATCTCAGAGGCAAATATTGTACTTCTACTCCACTACAATTATTTGAAAACTTTAGTTACTAGTTACTTTCCAGATATAAATTATGATATTATGAAACATAATTAACCACTTTAGCCCTATTTTATACATAGGCTATTTGAAAATAGCCGATCTACAAGCTCACAACGTGTCGCATCGCGACGCGTTGTGAGCTTGTAGATCAGCTATTTTCAAACATTTTAGTACTTTTCCTTTTGGTACTTTAAGTACATTTTTGATGCCAATACTTTTGTACTTTTACTCAAGTACATTTTGAATTATGGACTTTTACTTGTAACAGAGTATTTCTATATTGCAGTATTGATACTTTTACTTAAGTAAAGAATTTGAGTACTTTTTCCGCCACTGTCTATCTGGCTAAATAACGGGGCCGTTGTGTGTGTGTGTGAGTGAGAGCGAGCAGGTGTGTAGTAACCTCATTGTGGTTATTATCTGGGAAGAGTATAGGAGCACGGTGGATCTGTATCAGATTAGCACCTTGTGGAGGGAAGATCTCCAACCATCTCTCACACCCCTCTCTCTCTCTCATTCTCTCTCTCTCTCTCTCTGTCTGTCTGTCTCGCTCTCTGTCTCTCATAAATTTACCCACTCACAGCCATGCTAACCATCAGGGCCTCTTAACCGTTTCTCATACAGCATATTTTCTTAGTGTGGTGCCGTGAAAGTGACAGCTTGTCTGCTCCGTTTGCGTGTCTGTGAGTGTGTGTGCGTGCGTGCGTTTGTGTGTGTGTGTGTGTGTGTGTGTGTGTCTCTCTCTCTCTCTCTCTCTCTCTCTCTCTCTCTCTCTCTCTCTCTTTGTGTGTGTTGCATGTTTATCATGTATATATACACAGGTGCCTGATTAGGTTTGAATGAGAGGGATCAGATACAATAGCTGGGTTTGGGCTGTGTACACAAAAGCAGAAATATCTTTATAGTGGATTTGTTTCCCTCTTGCATCTGAACGGCATTTTTGTGGGGTTTTCTGCTGGGATTTTTGTGTGTGCTGCTGAGTGACACAGCACCAAAGTAGAATACATTTTGATTGGGAAATGCCCTCCTTTTTATCCTGAGAATACATGAGAATTGTGAGAAATGTCACATCACACCACATTAACTGACTGACTGACACATACCAAGCCGCAGAATAGCTCTATATTCAGATACAGTATAAGTCATTGCTATATAGTGTTTGTTCAGTAAGAGGGATCTCCATGTCTCTCCAGCTCAAAATACATATTCAGTTTGGGATACCAATACCAGGATAAGTGGAACTAATGAAAGAACAAAAAACCTGAAAGAGCATAGGAACTGGAACACACTGAAGCTGATAAATGATCTTTGTGGAGTGCTCTCTACTGATGATCAAATTGTTATCCTGACTTGAACATTTATTTTCTGTTTACTAAAGAGCTGGGGAGATGGAGCGAACCTTGTTACTAACCAAACACTCTCATTACTATCTCATTAGCAGTCATTACTATCGGAATATATGCTTTAACCTTTAACCCATTGAGACCTGAAGCCGATTCTACATGTCTCCTAAATCCCAACAGTTTTCTGAAAAACGTATGTTTCTATATCAGTGGTGCTCAATCTTTTTCATGTCAAGGACCCCCAAAATTATATATAATTTTTATGTATTATATGTTGGGTATTCAATAATAGCAGATCTGCAAGCCCACAGTGCGTCACTTTGCGCTGCAAGCTTGTACATCTGCTATTTTTGAAAATATTTGAAAAATATATTATTTGGATACATTTTAATAATCTTCCCTATCTGGGGGTCCCTTCCCTTGCAAAAAAACATTTTCCAGATGGGGGTCCGCGGCCAAATATAAATGCATTTGGGGGTCCTTGGCATGAAAACATTTGAGAACCCCTGGTATACTGCATTACTGCATGTAGTATAACATGTGATTAATGCATGTGTCAGCTTTAGCTGCAAGCCTGAGGTTTGGTGAGGTGAGAGATTTCCTCTCACACACACACACACACACACACACACACACACACACACACACACACACACACACACACACACACACACACACACACACACACACACACACACACACACACACACACACACACACACACCATCACATGTTGGCATGTGTCTTCTCTGCTGGCTGACATAACACATACACCATCAACTGTGCTCTGCTATTTTTCACAAGGCATTTAGATACACTGTAAAATCCTGTGTTCATATATTTAACTCAGAGAGTGTACAAATGTAACCAAATGGACCCGTAAACGGGTCCATTTGGTTACATTTGTACACTCTCAGAGTTAAAAAAAATCGGACAAATTAACGCTTAGCATTTTACTGTGTAACACACCAAATGATGAATTTACACGATGGTCAAAAACAGAAACATCATCGTGACATTCAGCATCTCATTAATACTTTAATACTACCAGTTTGAAATTAAGAACACACGTTTCCCCCCCCCCCGCCATATAGGTCGGCCTGCAGACAAAAATCCTGCTCACAATAATACCTTCTGACTTCTCAAAACGACGAATGCATTCTTATTTCCATGAGATTCATGTAGCATGGTATTAAAGTCAGAGCTTGGAAAGCTCCTCTTCTCCACAGACATTTAACAGCCTCCTTGATTTTCTCTAACTGTTCCTCTTAATTTCAGTTTGATTTGAGTCTGAAAAGAGAGAACCTTGGCCAAATTGCTTTCCCTGTGTAATGCAAGTTGTTAAACTAACCACTGGGGTATTTTGCTTACATGAGGTAGCCCCCTATTTGAAATGCTTTCAGATTGAACTGGAGGATTTAATGACTGCTGGCCCTTTGTTCCCTCACAGTTTGGTTTCAGGCTCCCGACTGAACGAATTGTAAAAGGATATTGCATATTCACTAATGATTTCCAATGGTGATTACAGCTTTAACCCTTTAAGACCGGGAACGCATCTGTGTGTCATTTTTAGACTTCTTTGGCTATTATTTTTTTTAAGATTGTGGAGAATTTGTGCAAATCTTTTTATATATATATTTTTTAAATCTTTGCCTCTGCGGGATTCTACAAATGTCTTCTAAATCCTACGTTAAAAAAAAACACTTATTACACTTACACTAATTATATGTATTTGGCCGCGAACCCCCATCTAAAAATGTTTTGTTCCAGGGACCCCCAGAAGCAAAGATTTGAGTTGAAAATGTTTGCTTGAAAAAATATATATATTCAAAGATTTAACACATTTTCAAGATTTTATAAAAAAAATAGCAGATATACAAGCTCATAGCGCAGCACTCGGTGCCTATGAGCTTGTATATCTGCTATTTTTGAAAAGCCAAAGAAATCTAAAATGGACACGGTATGCATTCCCGGATTGAATGGGTTAAATGCTTGTCTCTCCCTTTTTTTTTTTCCTGGCCTATCTTTTTTTTTTGCGCGTGCATCAGTTTTCCCTTCTCGCTACACTGGTTGCGCCGAAAAACAAAATCAGGGTAACACGACGGCGCACGAGAGCCCCCTCATCTCAGGTCAGGGTTTTTATTTGGATGTTAAAGTGAATAAAAATGGCATTGATTATTTGCAGCCTTAAGTTCCTTACACAACAGGGCCGTTTTTGTTTGTGCGAATAATTAACCCGAAAAAATAAAATAAAAAAATCAAGTTTGTGTCGTCAGTACATACACATTGAATATGAATATTACGTTGCGATTAAGCGCCACAATTTGTATTCGGAACCAGGTCGATTTTTCCCTGCGAAAAAAGGCATCGAACTTTGTGAATGAGGCAATTGTTTATTAGTCCGGTGTAATAGCAGATCTACAAGCTCACAACACATCAGGCTGCGACGGCGCTGCGAGCTTGTAGATCTGCTAATTTTTGGCACGCGACACCCGGCGCAA
>NC_139957.1:36050598-36085598 GCF_963454915.1 Gymnoscopelus microlampas
TCAACCCACAATGTCCTTCCGTGCTAATTGAACAAACTGCTACATGCTCTGCAGAGTGTGTTTGTATGTGAATATACAGTAACAGTACCATTGTGTGTGTGTGTGTGTGTGTGTGTGTGTGTGTGTGTGTGTGTGTGTGTGTGTGTGTGTGTGTGTGTGTGTGTGTGTGTGTGTGTGTGTGTGTGTGTGTGTGTGTGTGTGTGTGTGTGTGTGTGTGAGAGAGAGCTTGCCTCTCTTCCCGGTAGCCCGCACTGCCCTGTAAATGAGCAGTTGCCGTTGGGTTCGGCTGCAGCGCGGGCTTAAATGACACGGCGTGTCGGCAAGTGTGGCCGAAGGCTGAGGCCACAGCCGCGGCCCCAGGGCTTTTATCAGTCCGTCCACACGGCCACTACAGGCCTCCGACATAACCAAACACACACAGCAACACTTCCTCTTGTAACACCTCTGCTGCCTGCCGACATGGCCCAGGTCCTCTCTGCCAGCCCAGCACAGATTACAGCCCTCTCTCTCTCTCTCTCTCCCTGTCAGCTGGACCAGAGGTTCCACGGTGCCACACATGCACACACATGCACATACACATACTGCAGCAATGCATGCACACACACACGCACGCATACAGGCATGCGTGTGCGGACCCACGCACACACGCACGCACGCACGCACGCTCACTCACGGACGCTCACTCACTCACTCACTCACACGCAATCGGAGACACAGTGGCTGAATCACATTTTGATTTACAGTAGGCAGATAATTCCAACAATTATGTAATTACAATAAAAATAATAATAATAATTTCCTTTTCCCCCCTTTCCTTTTTTTTTAGATAATGAGATGATGTGCTATGTAAAGTGATAGCGTTGTTGTTTTTTTTGCGGAAGGCCTGATTCCATTTCCCTTTCTGTGTCCTGGTGTCTATTCCCTATGTCCTGTTGGTGTATACAGGAGGATTTGTTTGTGGGGCAGGGGGGGGGGGCGTGTTGTAATGGGATCATTGGTTTCACAGTATCGGGGCTTGGCAGCGCCTGTGGTTGTGTGCAGTCACTGAACGAGCACGGCGCATTTATGCATATCAGTTCTGAGTCCCCCCCCCCCTTGTTAACATGGACTGTTTGTTTTTATTTATGTATTCCATTTAGGTAGGGGTTGATATTTTGCTACTACTGTTATTTTCGCAAAGGAAGGCTGCTTTAGATTATTGGCAATTTCCTTATTTTTGCTCATTTTGTGGAAAAGAAAGACAAGACGTTGCATCTGGGCTCTCAATGAGGAACAGAGAAAAGCCAAACAAATACAGGATCATTCCACCACATTGTTTTGTATAACAAAACTAGTGCTGTTGCACAAGAAAGCCAATAGTCTCCGTTCGGTTGTGCAGTAGAGTCCAAACTTGGCATTTGAATCTTGGGCCCTTTTTTCCTTCGTTTCTCAGTGCCTGCTCTGTATTTTCTCTTCTTTGTCTAGGTAAACATCTGCTTCATGTTTTGAAATGTATCTCATGGCTTTGCACTGCCCATGACCGTGAGGGGAAAATAGTCTTAAGATCATTGCGGCCTTCTTTCGCTCGATTCTTTTTTCCCTCATACTCAGGCCTTGTTTATCAAGCCCCTGTATTTAAGCTTAATATAACTCCTGTTTTGCTGAGAAAACTGTGGTGGTTTAATCACTGTCAGTGGTCCCTACGCCTCTCGGGTGTGGCTCGCGAGGCAAAAAGGACCCAGTGCGGTCGTGCGTCCAGCTGCAAAGGGTCTTATTTTGTGGTCTAAAAATTGCAGGCTTCCCCATATGTTCTCCATAAACGTGGAATGCAGCGTGGGACTCGGGGATAATGAAGTGGCCGTCGTTGCATCAAACACCATGGTTACGGAGCACCCTGCCTCTAGGACAGGCCCATGGGAGCACCGCTTTGGGCTGTGCGCGCCCGTCCCGGGTCCTAGCTACTCACTCACACCTCACACTGGCTCCTTCCTTCCTTCCCTCGCCGTGTATACTGGCGCGGACATTACTTCGTTACAGTGAGCGTTGCTTTGATGGATACCTCACAGTAAAACCCTCAGTGTTCATTTAACTCTGAACCAAATGGAACCGGGTCCATTTGGTTGCCTTTGTAGAGTTACAGACTTCAGTGCATGCAGCGGTTGGTCTGTCAGTTCATGCACAAGCTGCTCTTATGAATTTACGTCAATACAATATGATAAACTTTAATGAACTGAATGGAAGTCTCAGTCACAGAGTCTGTGTAGACCTCTCTGCCAGTTCTTTAAATAACTTTTTTTTTTCTTTCTTTCTTGGAGTGCCCACTCATTCTCAGAAGGCTGGTACTTATCTGGAAATTCTAAAGTTGCAAATCAGCATTTATTCTTTTCAGAAGCAGCAGCACCCTCAGACTTTTTCAAAGGGGAAGTCTGTATCACTTCTGTGTCAAAAGAAAAGAAAAGAAAAGAAAAGCAGACAGAAAATTCATAGAAATTCATCATCATCATAAATAACTGAGCTGCATTAGGGACGTCAGCGAGCTCCAACCGGTAGGGTTTCTCATAACGTTGGTTTCAGCGTTCCTACCTGCTCAGCGTTTGTTTGTCTGCGTTTGCGCGTGTCTGCAAAGCTCGAGACTTTGTACACGTCCTCAAGCGTGGGTGTTTGTGTGTGCGCGCACATCTGTGTATATATGTGTGTGTGTGTGTTTATGCATGTGTGTGTGTGTGTGTGTGTGTGTGTGTGTGTGTGTGTGTGTGTGTGTGTGTGTGTGTGTGTGTGTGTGTGTGTGTGTGTGTGTGTTGTTGTATTTGTAAGCGAGGCACTCCCAGATGCAGTGGTTTTAGTGTGCAGTATCACGGTTGGAAATGATCACTGGCCCCATTATTTATTTATTGGCTCCAGAGCAGACATGGAGACGGTGGTAACCACACGGAGGAGAGAGGGAGAGAGAGGAGGGCCGCCATGTCGCCACACACACTTGACAGGCCGTAGAACCCAGAGTTCCTGTAGTGCACTGCATCCATACAATAGCCTTGTGGCAGGGCCCGGGACAACAGATAGCCTCTAGCTGGGGTCTGCGGTAGGGCCGGTGCAGCTGGCAGCACAGCCCGGCCAGGCAGTGGAGGTAACATTAGAAGAACACTGTCACAGCAATGCAGATATTGATGGAGAATGTCTTAAGGCGCGGCACAGATCATGTCTGGGACAGTCAAAAAACGAAAAAAGCCTGATTTATGCTGCGCCCGACAAAACGTGTTTTCAGTTGAAAAATTACGTCACCAATATAGAAAATGTCACAGAAGTGTGAATCAGGCTTTGAAGAATGATCTAAAGCCTGCCTTTATACTTAGTTGTGTGCCACATGTCGTGCACAATAACCGCAGATCTACGAGCTCACACCGTGTTTTAGTGTAAGCTCTTGAATCTGCTTTTGGCAGTGCACAACAATGGTGACATGAGGACCCAGGCTAGCTGTAAGAATCACCATCATCAATGATAATCATCATCATCATAATGGTATGGCTACGGTAAATAAGCTCATAACACTAATCCTTGCCCACTGTTCTTGAGCTTCCTCCATTAACAGTACAATGAGATGGCAGTTGGATTCTTTTTAGCTGCTTTCCTTCAATGTGGTTTTGTTCCTTCATGACCCAATTCTATAGACAGATTTTACCATATTGACGGGTAGTACCACCACCCTGCACCCCCCTCCCTCACCAAAATGCTTCCTGTTATTCAGAAACCATACCAACAATGAAACACTGTCTTCAGCAGTTTGCCCATACAACGTTTCCTTATAGTAGCTCGTTTCTAAACCATGCAAGCCAGGTTATGTAAGGTATAACGCATAATGCATGAAATGCATATAAAATGCAGCCCATAGATAAATAAGTAAATTGATTGGGAAATTCAGTTGTCATAACAGATGACATGACAGATCTAAGATTTGTATTAAACAAATAATAAAAAAGACAAATAGACAAATAGTATTGTACAGTCGCAGAAATACGATAAAGAAGATAATAAATGCTCTGGCTGTCTGCACTTAGACTGGCCAGGATGTTCGTGATGTATGAGCTATTAACAGATATATAAATGTAGGTATCAATTAAGTATCAATGAACAACACAGGACGGGTTAATATGTACAGTCAATCTACAGTGGATGTAATGAGGAATGTACAATCCATCAATCAACTATAAAACATTGACACTTTATAATAAACTTTATTCATAAAGAACTTTTTGAAACAGAGTTACAAAGTCCTTTACAGTTGCATCATGACATACAGCCATATTGAAACATTTGAGTAAAATCTAATTATAAACATCAATAAAAAAGAATACAAAAAAATCTATTTACTGTAGATGAATTAAGACAAACATGACAATGTATACAAGAAGATGAAAGTGGGAATACAAACTAAGAAAGAGCCTAGGTGCTCCTACCGCAGAAGCCCAATCACCCCAGGTGATTTACAGCAGTTAGTCTAATGCACTATCTATCACAACAAGTGGTAAAGGTATTATTATTTATTACCTCACTGGTGTGAGGGTATTATAGGGTAATAAGATGTGAGGCTGATTTATATATATATCGTTACTGTCGGGCAGAAACCTCTTATCTCCATATAAGTTTATTTTTTTGTAAATGAATGCCCTACTTGATCCATATACAGCGTCACACAAAAGCATCAAAAGTAGCAGATCTACAAGCTCGAAACGCGGCGCGAAGCGACGCGTTTTGAGCTTGTAGATCTGCTGCTTTTGCAATTTTTTTATTAGATTCCTGAAAAGCAACTGTTTTGGACGTATGAGGTTTCCTCCAGACCTGAGACGATATATACGTAAGTAGGCTGGTCTGCCTCATTTGCAAGCTGTAATTAATAAGTTATTTAACATAATATATATACGTTTCAGTTGTGACCCACAGAAAATATGTACCCACACAATAAATATAGGTTTTCTCTTTTTAACCTTTATCACACAGTGGATCTGTGCCTGTGAACCACTTCTACTTACCAGTGTGGTAAATTTACACTCGACTTTGAGGTATGAAGAAGGCACCGCACACGACAACACAGCAGCACAAATCACTGGAGGCTTACTGGCAAACCAATGACCTCAGTTACCCCAACCCTCATTGCACACACACACACACACACACACACACACACACACACACACACACACACACACACACACACACACACACACACACACACACACACACACACACACACACACACACACACACACACACACACACACACACACACACACACACACACACACACACTCCTCAATCAACCATACTGAGAACAGATTAACGTAACCAGATGAGACCAGGCTATGGTGGTATATGACTATGGTGGTATGGGTCTGCAAGTACAGCAATTGATATTTTCATAATTGATGATTAATCTGTCGACTCGTTTGGATAATTTGATATTATGTGATAAATTTAGACCATGTACATGATGGTAAAATGAGGTACGGCAATACAGTTTTCTGAACCGAAACAGTCAAAAACATAACACTCCCATGGAAAACATTCACATGTAATTAAAGGGATAGTTCAACAAAAAAATGTTTTTTTTCCTATCGATTAGTCACCCCATGGAGACTTGAATTCATGGATATTTTGTTGTTTTTGTTGCATTCCTAAACCTCGGATCCCGGAACCCCTGCCGGTCATCAAATTATTGGCTTAGGAATGCGACAAAAACAAAAAGATATCCATGAATTCAAGTCTCCATAGGGTGACTAATCGATAGGAAAAGTCATTTTGGGGGTGAACTATCCCTTTAATATATAAAAAAATATATTATACATCACTAAACCATTCAATTTATTTGATCATTTTTCTGTCAATCAATCAATTAATTAATTCATTCAATGAATTGTTTCACCACTACTATGGTCTCACTTCCAGCCCATTAGATGTCAGTGACCTCGTTGCCCCAGCAGTAAATGCAGAACTAACACACAGTAGCTGTCGGGTGGAAACCTTGTATGTCCAAAACCGTTACTCTTCAGGATGGTAAAAGAACCCAGTGTTCCAATGGATACAATCTAGCTATTATTATTCAATCACAAGCTCTTGTAAATACTTTTCATTGGTTAAACATTATAATATTATAAAACCCACAGACAGACATAACCACTTTCACCATCTTTCCAAAATAGCGCAACTTCTGTGCAACACTGTCATATGATGAAGTGGCATTCATTTTTTTAATACACTTTATATACTGTCTATACAGTATATACTATATATACACTGCAGTATAACGTCTTTGTCGTGTGGAAACCTTATATGTCCAAAACTGTTACTTTTACAAGATTAAAATAAAAAACAGCAAAAGTAGCAGATCTACAAGCTCAAAACGCGTCGCTTCGCGCCACATTTCGAGCGTGCAGATCTGTTACTTTTGATGCTTCTGTGTGAAGCTGTAGTATGATCAAGTATAGGGCGTTTTTTTTTTAAAGTTAGAATATGGATATAAGAGGTTTCTGCCCGACGATAAACAGTATACATATGTACAGTAAGTAGCTAAGTACTATATATATATAGACACTTTTTTCATTCTTCACTGTTGCAGTCATGTGTCCTGCTACATAGCCTATAAGACGTCATAAGTGCGTGTGTCTGTGTGTTTGGTCACACAAACATCTCACAGAGGACTGTGCTTTGCAGGGTTGTGGTCAGTCAGTCAGACTGTTCATCTGGCTTACCATGTTTTATTACCTGTCCTGTGTGAGTGCGAGTGTGCGTGCATGCTCATGCATGTGTGTGTGTGTGTGTGTGTGTGTGTGTGTGTGTGTGTGTGTGTGTGTGTGTGTGTGTGTGTGTGTGTGTGTGTGTGTGTGTGTGTGTGTGTGTGTGTGTGTGTGTCTGAGTGTGTCTGTGTGTGTCTGAGTTTGTCTGTGTGTGTGTTTGTTTCCTGTGGTGCAGACAGGGTTTTTGGATGTGACAAGCGGGTTTGCACGCACGCTAGGTTTTGTCTGTACAGAGCAGGATGTCGCTCCACGCCAGATGCACAGTGGCTTATTTACCCTGTTGTGTGCGTTTGCATGCACAGGAATGATTCAATGCTTTGCAACACTTTAAATCCTGCAACTTCATTCAGAAAGATTACAGGAGCTGTGTATATGTGTGATGTTGCGTGCAGAAGCAAGTGTTTGCTGTACTGCGTAAAATCAAGGTTTAATCTAAGTTTGCCACTGTCTTAAACCCTCTAGACTTAGTAAAATGGACCTGCGTTGTCTCTGCACTTGGACCGCTTTGCGAACTGCGAGCTTGTAGATCTGCTATTTTTGGCTGATATTCCTCCCAGAAAATGGATGCTGGGGTTCAAGTGATGGCAGACACATTTTGCCTTTACACAAATTGTGCAGTTTAAGGAGCATGATCAGCTGTATGGGGAGTGTACCTGGCTGATGAATAGGCAAGCTAATCAGTTGTTTTGCAGAGATCAGATACCTCTCGCTCTCTCGTGCCAGTGCTGCTCTTGATAAGACAGCGTAAAAGGGGCATCTGAGAGAGATGGAGCAATGATATGTGTGTGTGCGTGCGTGTGTACGTGCGTGCGTGCGTGCGTGAGTGCGTGCGTGCGAGAGAGAGAGAGAGAGAGAGAGAGAGATAGAGAGAGTGAATCCTTACAGGGTCTCAGCCATTCAACCAACCAACTGTGAAAAAATTAGCCTTGAAGCTAACCACGGTGGTCAAATGCAATATATATATTTTTTATACTTTATCAAATTAAATTAACAAAATATTAAATATGTGACGCACCCCCTAAACATCACACCAAAAAAATAATACAAATTGAAGGTATGATGAGTAAACTCTCCACCTAACATGTGTAGGAAGTGAGACATGAATCCACTAGTAAAATGTACAGCATCTTGACATTATTGCTGCCACTCAGTCATGGGCCCAAAACATGAAAAAACTAGAACAAATGACATAAGTAATGTCATTGTGACTTGGACATTAATGCATAACGCTCTTTTATTTGTAAATATGTGTATATAAAACATACAGTATATCCCCTATCAATCTCTTAATTGCACCGACATTGTTTTGGGGGATTTTTTTGTGTGCTTTTCTCCCCAATATAGTCATTATGCCAATTGAGTCACTGCCCATCTAGAGCCTTCGTCCTACTCCCCCCGCCCAACACCCCCTGCTGACAGGTGCCGCCCGGAGGATTAGATGCAGTGACAATTATCACCCTCCCTGCCCGGCTTCCCTCCCCCGAAAACGGGCCAATGGTGTTCGTGTAGACGCTCGACAACGCACCACGGTGGATTCGAACCCACAACCTCCGTGGTGGTGGGCAGGCAATTTAGCACTGCGCCACCCGAGTGCTTTGCACACTAACATTGTTCATGTTAAGCAGTTTGTTTATGCTTATTTATTGAAATGACAAAAATTGCTATATGGTAAATAATTGTGTGCTGTGGGTCTCCGACAATGTAAGCGAGCCCCTCTGGCCAGGCACATAGCTCGGCAGAGCTAAAGATTTGGAATAACTTTTAACATAAATCTTGTATGAGGGTCCGTGGCACAAAATCATTTCAGATGGGGGTCCACAGGCCTTGACATGAAAACGTTTGAGAGAAACTGCTGTATAGATACATTTCAGGACTTCGACAGTTTACGGGCTTGTGAACTTCTGTGGAAAGTGGAAAGTGTGTCAAGCATGTGACCTTGTGTAGCATTAAATGTCGTCATTGATCTGTGACATTTATCCATAACGTGATCAGACGCATCGTATGAGTCGCCCTGCCGGTAGCAGAAAGCCGCGCGCTCTGAAAGTTCACATTGTGGCGGACGCCACAAGACCAAGCTGCTCTGCATTACTCTGTGTGTGTGTGTGTGTGTGTGTGTGTGTGTGTGTGTGTGTGTGTGTGTGTGTGTGTGTGTGTGTGTGTGTGTGTGTGTGTGTGTGTGTGTGTGTGTGTGTGTGTGTGCATTTGCAGGCGACCAACATGTCCCTATACTGTAGCTGTACGTTGGTGGTGGGTTTTACTGACCTAGAACAAGGGTTCCCAAAACCTTTCAGCTTGAGACCCAAAAGATACATTTGGTGTCTCCCCGGGACCCACACTTACAATAAGATATATGAATCAACCACTTAAGCCCTAGTTAATAGTGAAAATAGCCAATCTAGAAGCTCACAACGTTGCTTTTTTGTTTGTTTTATTTTTCATTTCTGACATTCTTTTGAAAAAGTTTAGTTTTTTTTTAACATATATATTTTTAAATATATCTTTTTATAAAAAAATATATTTACTCACGGCCCACAAAAATGCTTCTGCAAGCCAAAATTGGGTCCCGATCCACTGTTTGGGAAACACTGATCTAGAATGAGGTCTGGGGCCTGTGTACGTGCGTGTGAGTGCGTGTGTGTGTGTCCATGTAGTCGTAACTGTGTGCATGTGTGTGTAAGCCTTTTATAGTTGTTTGAAAGCCAGTAACATAATAGCACACACCATTTTTCTCCAAGATGTCATTCTCACTTTCTCCTTCTCCCCTCCCTCCCTCCCTCCCTCCCTCCCTCGCTCCATCTCTCTTTCATTTGTCGCTTGCTTTGACAAATCGGAGTGGTGTCCATTAGGATGCTTTATGAGGTGATGCTGACACACAGGGCGCTCTCCACGGCCCCCTAACAATGTCTCAACTCCCCAGACTCTCTCACTCTCTCTCTCTCTCACACACACACACACACACACACACACACACACACACACACACACACACACACACACACACACACACACACACACACACACACACACACACACACTTGCGCTCTCTCTCTCTCTCTCTCTCTTCTTCGTACTCTGTTCTCTTTAATATTGAAGTTCATTGCTCTTTGTCAACCCTGGCGGGCCTGATATCAGTGAAATGCTGTGCTGTCTTCTGTGTGCGTGAGTGTATGCATGTGTGTGTGTGCGCGCATGTGCGTGTGTGTGTGCGTGTGTGTGTGTGTGTGTGTGTGTGTGTGTGTGTGTGTGTGTGCGTGTGTGTGTGTGTGTGTGGGCGGGGGGCTGATGTATGGACCAGGACTGGCTTTTATTCTGAGGGAGACAGACAGTGTTGGGTCTGGAGCTCAGAGGCAGGGGGCTGCTCCTAATGAAGGACACCCACCCAGGGCAGCGTCTCCACAGGCCTCTAATGCATCCCAGGCCCCCTGGACTGGCTGGCTGGCTAGCTGGCTGACTGGCTGGCTGGCTGAGTGAAAGTGTCAATACTACTGCTTGCTTTATTTTGCTGTTCATGTACAGCACTGTATATGTTTTAAAAAGGTGCTTCACAAATAAAAGATTATTATTAGGTTCACTCATCTCAGCCTAGGCTGTATTCTTTGCACAATGAAGTCTGAAAATAGCTAGATAGCCTACAAGTCTTCTTTTTGATTGAGTGCTGCCTTTTTTTATAATAAACTGTATTACTGGCTAAAGCTTCCTGCACACAGGGACCTTTCACCTCCCCAGCAGTCACATCTCCTGTGTCTACCTACCTGGTGCCGAACGATGTAGAAACGAGAAAGAATCAAAGATCCAGAACGTCAGTGTGGTTTTAACACCTTTGGTATAAATCAGTGCTCAGTGTGGTGAGGACAGGTCCACGGTGAGGCACATGCACATGACGTTATGCAGTCAGGCATGCAGAGAAGAAAGTGTATCATGAAAGGGAGATGTCTTGTCTCAGATGTCTTTTTATGGGTTCCTGTGTCCTTATCTCAACACTACCAAAGTGTAACCACTTTATCCCTGGTGTCCCTGTTTTGGGCTTATTATAGGCAAATTCCCCGCGCGCACAAGTGGATTGTATTTTTGCATGTTTGTATACTGTTTGCATGTGCAGACACTTTAGGTGAGTCACCGTGCGTGCCAAAGCGCTGCCCAATTTTGCATGTTTTGATAATTAACTGATTTTATTTTTTTCAAAATGCATAGAGACCTCTAGTTAACGCCATTGCAAAGTATTACATAATACATTTTTTACTGTCTAAGGGTACATTCCTTTCCATTATTTACTTTACTGTATATTTAATTTAGCATATAGTTCCTTTTACAGACAGTATCTTTCACTTCAGACTAGTCGTGTTTCATGTCATTTCCCACGCTCATCGCTTTAAATAGGTCCACACACACACACACACACACACACACACACACACACACACACACACACACACACACACACACACACACACACACACACACACACACACACAGACAGGACATCGCGACTCCTTCAGTGACTCATGCTGCACCCCTCCCATATAAATGCAGCAGGTGCAATTTTTGCATCTTGTTCCTTATAATGCTGGCAAAAAAAGCAAAGAGCAAAAGTGTGCAAAACTTTGTGCTTGTGTGCAGAATGTTGCACAGTGTGCGTCTGTCACCATGCAGACAGACAGACAGCAGTGTGTCTGGGAGCGTGTGTAGAACCAGGTGCTTACTGACATGCTAGGGCTTTGTGGTTGTGGTCGGTGGCTTGCTACTCAGAGCAGACGACCGAGAGGGAACTAGCTCTTTTTTTTCTACATCTCTTTGTGTGTGTGTGTGTGTGTGTGTGTGTGTGTGTGTGTGTGTGTGTGTGTGTGTGTGTGTGTGTGTGTGTGTGTGTGTGTGTGTGTGTGTGTGTGTGTGTGTGTTAGTGTGTATATGTAACAGCCACAATGTACATGCATATATACTCACTCTATTCTGCATCACCTGACTGTCTAACAAGAGCCTTTCGTGACAAGACCTTGCGACTTTAGCTTCCGTTGTTATGCAGTCGGCGTGCATGTGCGCATGCATGTATGCGTGCCAGGTGTGTGTGTGCATGCGCGCGCACACACACACATGCTTTGATGCTTTTATTTGTGTGTGCCGCCGAGATAAATCGTAATGGTGTAAACGTGCAAATGCACAGTCCTACTTTGTTCTTTATTGCTAAACGTGCAGTATTTGAGTTTCTGCAGCATCGAATACGTTATATCCACAGCAACGGGCGGCGTGGATAGGTGACCGCACAATGTCACTGCCCTTATCAAAGACACCTTCTCAGCTCATGCTTGGATCGTATCGTTGCTGTCGGGCAGAAACCTTTTATGTCCAAAACTGTTACTTTTCAAAAGGTCCTGTGTTCTAGTGCAGTGGTTCTCAACCTTTTCAGGTCGTGACCCCCAAAATAATCACCGGGGACCCCCCACCCTGACAAGCACTTGGATTGTAGGAGTTGTGGCGTTACATTTTGTTTGACTCAGTTCCACAGATAAATATTATATAGCTGATCTACAAGCTCACAGCGCTTTGCGTTGTGAGCTTGTAGATTGGCTTTTTTTTTTGCCCCTTTCTTATATCATTTGCCAATTTGGCCAATGTTTGAACAGTTTTTATAGATAGTTTGTTGATTGTTTTGTTTTTTTATGTATTAAAAAAGTCTAAGTTCTTAAATTAACATTATGGAGATACAAGGTTTCTGCCTGACAGCGACGATATAGTGATCAAAGGGAAACAAGGCTTGGTTGAAGTGGGCACCATGTCATTCCTGTGGTCCCTTGGGCCCGGGAGCCACAGGCCTCAGGGGGCAGATCGAGCCGGAGATGAATACACAAGCTGGCCCCACGGTACAGCATATAGACAAAGGCACCAGCGCCAGGTTTTGTGGGCATACGGCATGGGTAGGTTATCTTAGGGCTGGGTTAACCAAGAGTCAACCAAGTGTGCCAATGGCACCGCTTAGCTTTTACTTGTGCAGTGGATCTGAACAGGGTTTGATTTGTAATAAAAAAAACAAGAGGGGGAGGGGGCATTTTCTTAATCACCTAAGCCCTATGTAATTCTTTGTATGACAAATAGCTGAAAATAGCAAGCTAAAATATACAAGCAAACATGAATATCAAACATATCGTATCCCAAAAGGAAATGCATGTATTTGATTCAGTCTGAGCAGAAGCAGGGATAAAACATATCCCGCACTGGCCATAAAAATGAATGACAAGAGGGGGATATCAAAAGCAGAGGCATATAGCAAAGCCAACCCTGGTTAAGCAACAGGGAAATTAACCACTTAACCCATTTAGACCAGGAACCCCTAGTATACGTATACAGTAACTAGACCTTTCAATCTGGGAACCCCTTTTGGGGTTGTTGTTGCTATGTACAGTATAGCAACATCATTTTTTGTAATTTTTGAATAAATATTTGAAGTTTTTCAGAAGGATTTAGAAGCCGTTTTTTAGAATCGGCCTCAGGTCTTAATGGGTTAAACTCTCTACTCTTAGTAAATTAGACTGCTTGTTTCTGTCTACACCAAATCTCTTCGCCAAAAATAACTATATGTTATTGACTAACGTTCCCCCCAGAATATGGATGCTTCCGGGGTTGTTAAATTGTTGGTGAACATTTAGAACCTGTCACAGAACATCAGTCACGTATGAGCACAGAGTGCTGTGTGACTAAGACATGAAAAGCCTAAATATGGCCCTTGGTTTGCAGTCTCTTGGTATTTTAGTTTTTTGGCAAGTTGGGGTTTTTCTTTCTTTTTTCCTTTTTTTAAATTATTTCTGTTGATGAGTAATGTCAGCCTACACCCAGACCATAAGCCTGATTACAGTACATGTAACTAACTACTACTCTTGATCAATAAATGCTTTTAGAGTGGCACAAACACCTCAGTGTTTCCTCGTTCGTCTCTGTGGGACAAAGGCATCACCTCTGCTGTGTTGTGTACACAGAGAGCTTGCGAACAAAGCACACCTTGCCACACAAACGGACACGCGTTTCCACATTCTCACAGTGTTGGTTAGCCAAACCTCTACCCAGAACTAGCTGGCCTAGGTTCTGCTTAGTCGAGTCATTTCCACACAGTTAAAGGCTTCAACTTCAACCCACACACAAACCACTACGTACTATCTGAGTCACAGGCTGCCCTACGTAAACTTCAGCCGGCGCACATATGTGTGTGTACACACACACACACACACACACACACACACACACACACACACACACACACACACACACACACACACACACACACACACACACACACACACACACACACACACACACACACTATATCAGTTTGTTTTACTACATGAGACTGCACCCCTTTGGGGCAATGGTAAAAAGGAAAACAACATTTGGAATATGACACTATGAATATGAGAATTTGTATGTAACAATAGGTCTATATTTAGTTGTACTTCAACACACTGACTAAAAATAGCAACTGTCAACTGTGATTCTAAAACAGATGCAGGACAAATGTCACATACATACACGCGCATGCCTGCGCACACCTTTTCCATTGCAGCATCTAGTTATTAAAATGTCACCTGATGTCACTTTCATGATTCAGAATGACTTGCACTTTAGCGTCACTAGCTTAGTTGACGCACAGAAAGACACGTACAGTTGCACCTTTTGATGAGGTTGTGATAATGCCAAAGGTTTCAGTCCACATCATACAGTAGATGTTGTTCTTTGTTTGCTGTCTCAGTATGCAGTGTGGGCTTCAGTAGCTGGGTGCAGTCAGAGAGAGGCTAGCATGAGAAAGCCTTGCTGTGGCACAGCGCAGCAGGCCGCAAAACCAGAAGAGTAGAGCACAGCTTGCATCTCCGTCTGGCTTCACAACACTAAACCATGCGACAGACACACTATACTGCACTTTCCCACAGAGGCTGACGAGCGACGGTCACTCTTTATGGTTGCTTGACCTTTACACTTGGCTTCGCACTTGACAGCACAATATTTCAACGTTTCTAACAAATGTTTTTTTTTCTTTTGTGAGAAACTCTCCTTGAGAGAAGCGATTGCTTCATCGTTGCATCTAAACTAAACCGAGTTATGGTGATCCCTTGCCTGTATATTAATTGTTACCAGTCCGATGGCCATTGGGAACGATGGAACACATGGCCCTCTGGTTATGCAATACCCATTGTACCTGTTGTCAGAGTATCCATTATCATAGGGGCTAGTCTATGACATCCGTACTATGAGGACATTATTGATAACAGCAGGGATCTCCAAATATGGGCATAAAAGGCCCTGTGAGGCCAGACAGACAGACCGACAGACAGACAGACCGATACGGAAATATTAGAATTTTCGGTTCTGCACACTGGTCTGACCGACTTCCCACTCGGCACAAGCTAAGTTGATTGGACAGTCCTCCAGTTATGCATGAGACAGTCTCACACACACACACACACACACACACACACACACACACACACACACACACACACACACACACACACACACACACACACACACACAGACACAGACACAGACACACACACACACAGACCCACAGATTCAGATTAATTTAAGGATATTGCAGGTTAAAGCTGCAATCCGGGACTTATTTTATTGAATAAAACATTGTTTTAGCCACGTGAACCCTAGTGTGACCATTACTATTCTTCCTCAAACATTCTAAGAAAATATCAGATCTAAGCTCACATGCAAGCCATTGTGAGATGGTGATTGTCTATTTTTTTGGTGAAGACATACTGAACGGCAGGGTCCCTTTCGGCGGTTTAAACACTTTAACCCCTATAGAGCGTCTCAATTTTGGGGTGAACATTCGGCGAAAATAGCCAATCTACTATGTTCGACGAAGAGATTTGCTTTTAGAGCGACATGCTAGAGGATCTAGAGCAGTGGTTCTCAAACTTTTTCATGTCAAGGACCCCCAAATCGACACTTATTAGCCCGCGGACCCCCATTTGGAAAGATAAGCCAGGGACCCCCATAAGAGAAGATTTTCACGGCTCTAGCAGTGATTCTCAACCATTTTAATTTCAAGGACCCCCAGTTTGACATGCATTAGGGCTACGGACCCCCATTTAATGGCATTTATATATCTGGGACCCCAATTTTTATTGTAAAATCAATGTTAATTTAACTCTGAGAGTGTACAAATGGAACCAAATGGACCCGTTAGGGTCCATTTGGTTCCATTTGTACACTCTCAGAGTTACAGACCCATAAGGGTCCATTTGGTTCCTGTCCATCATTTAGCTGGGGACCCCCTGGAACCCCCTGGAACCCCCTCAAGTACCCCTGGGGGTCCCCGGACCCCACTTTGAGAACCAATGATCTAGAGGATCTAGTATAGAGCCCTGGGGGACCCCGGTCGTTATAAAGGGTTAAAGTGGTTAAAAGTGGGCTTTCATTCATGCCACGATGAGAGCATTACAGTGACTCATGGTTTACATAAGACTCATCAGAGAAAACGGTCAACAGGCTGAAGATGAGAGGTAGAAGATATGATTCACTACATCCAACACTTTGTGGTCGTCACGTCTCGCTCGCTTGCTCGCTGAATGTTTCCATTATGCTAATGATGAGAGCAGACCTGCTTCCAAAACCACCTCCTCCGTGATCAGCTCTGGTTCTGTGGTGACACCCCCCCCACCCCCCAAAAAAAACAACAACACACACTCTCAATCACATTTACACGCATGCACACACACACACACACGCACGCACGCACGCACGCACGCACGCACGCACGCACGCACGCACGCACGCACGCACGCACGCACGCACGCACGCGCGCACACACACACACACACACACACACACACACACACACACACACGGACACACACGGACACACACGGACACACACACACACACACCCACACACACACACACGAAATCTGTCTCCTCATAGTCAAATAATCGATGAATCCTTCGGTTCAGTCTTTGTCGATCAAGACTTAAATCGATTAGTAAATGTTTATGCTTTTTGTACATGCACATTTCTTGTAAACTCTAGATATAAACAGTTTAATTCTGCCGTCTATAACTTTCCATTGCTAGTAGCCATTATGAAATATAGAATGTTTAGTTCTCAGACTCACCCACCTGAATAGTTTTAAAATATTGATTCGTTTTTATTTGGTTTTTGTTTTATTTGGTTGTTCAGTTGTTAGTTTGATTTCAGTAAAATTGTACCTACTTTTACAAATGCATAAGTAGAATTAGTTTACTAGAAAGAATGTACTAATTTTTATTTCGTTTTAGTTTGTCATGTATTATGAGGTCAAGCCTTGATGTAGACAAGTTGAAAAGTTAGGATGAAAGAATGCATGACATCAGATATGGAAGTGGAAATACTAAAACGAAGACAATTATCCATGCAATTCTATATGATTTTAGTTAGATTTAGTTTTAGTTAGATTTGCATTCTTTGTTTTAGTTTTAGTTTCTTTTTTAATTCAGTTTTTATTTTAGTTTCAGTTATAAGACTGATAAGCCTTATATGCCTGGCTTAATACATTATAATTACCCTCTATAACTAAAATAAAAAGCTTAAATATTTTAGAAATAGTTTTACTCAAGACGGACAACTCCCGTCGCAAGTTGTTGATGTCAGTTGTCCATGTGTGGTCCAGCCTTATGGAATGTATGTGCTACTGTAACTGCATGTAAATGCATTTGATACTGTAACTAAAAACGTATTTCAAATATTTTTAGATGCTCATATTAACCTTAGGACGTATTAAGTTGTTTTTTAGTTAGCACATGCATTCCATACATTCCATAGGGATTATATGGTTATAGCTGAGTCTTGGTGACATGACTCAGCAGCCACTATATAATAACTCTTCTTTGTGGTGTCTCCGTACTGGAAAAGGTCACAAAAGGCCATTGTTGCAACTTCACAATTAATGTGCAGTATTAAGCAACTTCTGATATAGACACTAAAACATTCAAATGAAGTCCAATTTCTGAAACCTTCCTGTAGCATCTATTAATAACAAGAAAACTGCACACGTGTATCAGCATAAACAATATGTCTTAGCAGACAGACGTGAGAGAGAGTCTGCGTTTGCACCAGTGAACAGTGTGGTGTCTGTGTCTCTCCAGCCAGCCTTCCCCAAAATGCAGAAGGCAGAAGTGAGAAACGGTTGAGAAGTGCGACCAGCGTCTTCCTGTTGTGTGTGTGTGTGTGTGTGTGTGTGTGTGTGTGTGTGTGTGTGTGTGTGTGTGTGTGTGTGTGTGTGTGTGTGTGTGTGTGTGTGTGTGTGTGTGTGTGTGTGTGTGTGTGTGTGTGTGTGTGTGTGTGTGTGGAACCCCCAGACGGCTGTCTAAGTCGCTCGCACGCGAACACCGGCCCCGGGAACCATGGCTACAGCAGGTCCCAGGCAACAGAAGCGGAAGTGAGCCGGCGTGCTGAGGAAGTCGTTGGTTTTTTGATGGCTGCCGCCGCGGTTTCGTGAGAAGACCGTGACTCGCCGGACCCTTTGTTGCCGATGGGGGGAGCCGCCGGTCAGCTGGCGTGGGATCGCACCACTCATGACGATGATGACACCCCCCCCGTCCGCCGTGCGTCGAAGCGAGACGTCACGCTGCAAGGCGGCGGCTTCAGACAAGCGAGAAGAGGAATTAGACGGCAGTCAGGATGGGTAACAGACAGGAACCCGCCTGTCGGTCCAAAATATAGATTTCTCACACACATCTCTCAGACAGAGAGTTTCCGTCTGTAGCGATATGATGCCGTGAGAGATACATTACACATCACATGTCTGCATCTCTCTCTCCCCCTCTCTCTCTCTCTCTCTCTCTCTCTCTCAGTCTCACTCTCTCTCTATTCTTTTCTTTTTCATTTTCATTTTCCCCTCTCGCCATATTCATACTCATGAATACAGATACTCGGAAACACATATATCATTAAGAACACACACACACACACACACACACACACACACACACACACACACACACTGAAAGAAGGCCCACACCATTAGAGCGAACACCGTAAGAGTCACGTAAATTTGGTGCTGCTTTCCTAAGTAGACCAGCAGCCCGCCTGACGTGAGCCGGACTCAACCACCAGCGCAGCTGTCAAATACGTCCGTCTGCTGCCATGGAAACGGTGGCGTAGGTTTCACCTGGACTCAAACCACAGCTACCTCAGCCTGTGTTTAACTCTGACGCTTCTCACTGGGGGGTGTGTGTGTGTGTGGGGGGAGGGGGGGGGACCGCAACAGCAGCAGCAGCAGCCCAGTAGGGAAAGAGAAAGAAAGGCCTGATGTATAATAAGACATTTCATTGTTGTCAGGGGGGAAACCTTGTACGTTTCAACTTCATTGGTGGCCTGTGCCATGCTAAAGTAGCGGACATAGCCGATCTACAAGCTCACAATGCGTCGCATCGTGACACATTATGAGCTTGTAGATCTGCAATTTCTTGGCTATTTATTTTTGGAAAAGTTTAGAAATTGAAAGTGGTTAAGTCTGTCTGTGGGTTTCATAAATATTCAACCAATGAAACGTATTAACAAGACCTTGTGACTAAATAATAACAGGTTATTTTTTACATTTCCTGAAAAGTAATGTTTTTTTGGACATACAAGGTTTCCACCCGACAGCAACAATAGGACATTTACTAGAATTCTCACCAGACAGAATGACGGAGTCAGACGACCAGTAATGGTTTCAGGCGAGCCTGGCTGCGAGTCGAGGCCTCCCTCGGTGGTTTGTGTGGAACCGGAGTGGAGACGGTTCTGATGTGTGCCGCTGACCTTCCGTTAAGTCAGACCCCGACTGAGGTTTTAATGGTCCGCTCCCGACCGGGAGGGCCGCCGGCTAATGACAATTGATCGTTATCAAATATTACGGCGAAATAAGCTCAAAGTAACTGCAAACTCATGTCGGCGGTGGCTCCTGGGCCCCCGTGTGTTTTCGTGGTCGTCTGGCTCGTGCCGGGTTTCACAGAAAGAGAGAGAGAGAGAGAGAGAGAGAGAGTATCTTAAAATGCAGATGGAATTTCATCTTCAGTTCTGTGTTTCCTTTTTTTTTTTTTGCTTCAGTTCAGATACAGAAGACACTTCTGCTTTCAATTTCTATCCGTCTATATATGCCGTATCCTCACTGTACTGACTATGATTGAGATGAGTAACATTATCCAACATAATGTCCTTGACTGAGTCCCAAGAACACATATTGTACAGACATTACACCAACACTGCATAAATTACGCTAACAGGGCATGCATACATTACACCAAGACTGCCTACATTACACCAACACTGCATACATTACACTAACACGACATGCATACATTGCACCAACACTGGTCCAAGAACAGTAAGCTCCGGAAAAGCTATACTTCCCCTTGGCAAGCAGGTACGTGATGTTCTGGACACTATAGGCCTGTTGATTGTCTGCTTGAGTGTAGAGGCAGCTACATAAGTACACATACAGTAGAAGTAAATACACGCATGTATGTTCTATTTATACACCCATACTGTACTGCACAGTGCGCACGTAGACATATGGATAATATTTAGAAGTAGGACCCATGCACACGGCACCTTCAAGCACCTCAAAGTGTGCTAAAGTACCGTACCTTCTAATACTTTACTGTACTACACCCCTTAACCCCCAGGCCTCAAGCCTGCTAGACGGAGCTGGTTCTGTGGTGGTGGTGGTGGTTTCTGTTGTGCCAAATGCTGTGCACCAGAGGCCCACAGCCACACCGGGACTGAGACGAAACCTGAAAGAGGTCACGTAGAAACAAGCACTTGATACGTGCTGCAGCATAAGCAGGGTGTGTGGGTGTGAAAGAGAAAGGGGGGCCGTGAGCCAGAGGAGTAGTGGGGAAGAAAAAGCGGGGTGGGGTCTGAGTTTATTAGCTGCTAAATACCAGACTCTCCACAGGTGGGAGCTCCTCTGTTGACGCCATAAAAATGTAACAAAATGCAAGGCCTTTCTGCGTTCAGCTTCTCTGGAACTTGACAATGGCCGAGAATCAACCCTGTAAAGACACTTGTCCTTGATCAATGGTTGTAATTGCATTGTCTGACCCAGTTGCAAATGTCATGCGGTTTTGGTGAGAGGGTGGGGGGGGGCATTGCGACAGGGTCTTCTGGAAAGTCCCTTGAGCTCAGAGATGTTCTACAGAATCTACACTGTGAAAGTTGCTGGCTGCAGTAGATCACATGAGTAACCCTAGCACAGGTGACGATGACTCATACCGTTGGTACAGAATGAGGAAAATGCAGCGGTGGTTGACCTAAATGTGCCATGCTGCTTCTCCCTGGACTTTGGGGTCTACAGTAGATGAAATCCCCATGAGAAAATCCAGGTGTTCATAAACCCAGTAAGCCCAGCCACAGATTCACTGCCAGTGTGCCACAGCTTTGTGTAAGCGATATGTGGCACCAATGCGATGTGTCACCAGCCAATCTGGTGATGAGTCATTTGTATGAAAGGAGATGGCAAGTTTGAATGCTGTTGCTGGTGAAGTAAATTCTCACCGTTCGTGGGAAAAAAAACCACTGCTGATAAAGGTCGTCTGAAAGTGAAAGCATGGCTTTTATTATATAAACATGCATTGTTCCAAGTGTATGGAACCTCCTTCCCTTACACTATGCACTTTTCCATTTTCTAGCGCCGTGGCCCATTCTGTGGTTGTGAGTGCAAAGCTAGATTATCCCGGAATCACTTTTGTTAATCCAACTCGCCACAAAAGAGCCTCTTCACAAAGCACATCAGAAATCATGTCGTCTTTAATTAATCCCAGTTAAATGTGATGTCCTGTGATACGTTATCCACCATGTGGGTATCTGCAACGCAACTGAATCTGGTGGTGAGGTTAGCAGAGCCTGTTGAGGTCCATTTACATGGTCCAGTAAAAGGGCCGTTCCCTGTGCGGCTTGGTTTTAGGGCCCTGGTTAAAAAACACAAAACCAAGCCAGGCTTTTAGGGTCGGTGCAGAGGAAAACCACCACTCCGCTACGATGAATATTTTACCTTGCTACCGGCAGTCCGGCAGCATTTAGTGACCACAGGCCACGTTAAGTGTTCCTGACCAGAGGCAAAGGGGGCACTTAACAAATGATAATGCCCACTATCTATCAGTGCTCTGGGCTGCCACTGCTGCCTGAGAGGCCTGTGGTGGCTGGAACCAGACCACTCTAGACCCCCACCGCTGACCTGCCAACTAACCACACACAACAACCACCAACGCACTCAACACCTCCACTTCCTGGTGGGAAGAGGGACATGGGTCATGACTGCTTGACCCCCTGACCCCAGGGGTCTCAGCGGGAAATGTCACTGGCCTAGAGCTTTTGCACCCAGCCCAGCTTTTACACAAGAAACAATGGATATCAGGTGCAGTATTAATACCAACAACATATACCAGGCATTTCACTCTAGCAAATTGAGAAACAACTGGCAGAGGGAGTTACCATAAACACTATAAGAAATACGGCTATTTCACCTATAATGTCGTGGCCAAAATAGGGGCAGCACTGTTAATGTGGTTAATCTCTTATCGAAAAGAAAGCTTGTCGATAAACAATGTCTCAGTCAGAACTATCTACATTTGACATTGAAAGCAGGTCCCTGTTATGCTGTACATGCAGTGCAGCCCCACAATAGTGATTGCATGTACATAAACATCCCGCTATCCTTTTGTTCCCACATTTTCATACGCTGCAGGGCAGTGTTCTGTAGCGTCACAGTATCTCCTCTGAATCTCTGGAAAAGTCCACTTCTGAGGCCAACCTGATTAGGGCCGAGGTAAATTGGATCTGTTGATGTGGATGCGTTTCAGCAGCAGAGGGGACTTACAGTACAGTATCTGTCTGAGCAGAGACCAGACGTCCAGCCATAGGTCCCGTCTGATTAGATTTGCTGCCCAGGGGGGCGCACAATGTGAGCTAATTGCTGACTGGCAATGCGTTAGATGCCCTCGGCCCACTCAGATGGTTTCACATGACACGGTAACACTCGAAGGCCCCAGGGGGAGGGGGGGGGCTCGAGGGGGAGCGGTGGACATGTGAAATGATGCTTATCATGCTCTGCATAGGTCCACACTATGAAACTCACTGTAAACACGAAGCTCTTAGCGAACGGCCGATCGCAGATGTGTGTGTGTACTGTATCTTGAGCGCAACGTTGCATTCCTGTGCGCATTGCCGTACATTAGGGGCTGCACGCAGCCCCCTAATTCCTAAAACAGCCTCCATAAGTGTCTGTAGCTGTTTTGTAACAGCAAAGTCTAGTCTGGAGGAACGGCGTCGGATTTCTGTCTGGGCGAGTGAAACATTTGAGAGAAAGTGAGAGTCTAAGTGAGTTTGAGGTAAAAGAAAACAAAAGGACAGAGGAAGGAAGAGAGCAACTGTGCCGTCTCACTTTCAACCTCCTCAGCCTTGCCTGATTCATGCGTCATCGTGCCACGGTGTCGCGCACCAAACATAGCAGATCTACAGGCCCACACCGCGTGGCGGAAGGGACGCGTGTGGGCCTGTAGAACGGCTCTGTTCGGCACGCGACACCGCCATACGACAAAGTATACATCAGGTTGGTTCAGCCTTGAATAGAGACGGAATGAGAGAGAGAGAGAGACACAGAAAGAGAAAGAGAGGGGGAAGAAAATGAGGAGCGGTAGCCAGCAGCAGCCCCTCTGTGTGGTCCTGCTTGAGAGCTCATTCTGTTTAACTGTCTCCAAAGTGTTTTAAAGTGTTACAAGTGCATTAGTGCCGTGGGTCATGCCTTCGCTTGCCTAACCCCTGACCCCTCATAGCGCTAGTAGCTTCAGCTGGCTGAGTGAGCTCATGTTGAGGGGTGTAAGACCCTGCCGGTCGCCCCAGGGAGGTGGAGGGGTACTGGGGGGGGGGTAGAGCGGCCTGTAATGATCTCCTCATGGATCTTTAATGGCTCCCCTCCGTTAGTGTTAGTGTTAGCGTAGGGTGGGAGGGTGGGGGTCACTGAATTATTCAGTAGGCTAAAACTGTGATCACACACACAGATGATGTTTTGGCAACATATATACTGTTTTCACACACGGGCGCACGCACGCACGCACGCACGCACGCACGCACGCACGCACGCACACACACCCAAGAGCCTTTGCTGCTCAGAAGCAAGCAAACAGACACTTGTATGTGCACACTCGTTGGCATGCTCGCACACACGCTCACACAAACACACACACACACACACACACAGACACACACACACACACACACACACACACACACACACACACACACACACACACACACACACACACACACACACACACACACACACACACACACAAGCATATGTTGCTGAGAAGCAAGCAAACACACACTGGTATGTGTGCACCCACTTGCACACGTGCGCGCGCACACACACACACACACACACACACACACACACACACACACACACACACACACACACACACACAAGCACGCCCATCAAGCAAGATTCTTATCATGTTGTCTTATCAATCTTCCGCTTGCTGTTTTTGTACACAACCAAAATAACATCAGAAGTGTCGACACAGCCACTCTGCCAAATGTTCAGGTTACACGCACAGGTTGTGCAATGAATGAATATAAAGACACGCTGCCGCCAAAGAGAGATAGTCCCAATGTACATTCTGTCTGTGTGATGTGTTGATGCAGCTGGCCTGATGCTCGTCATGTTTACTTCTCCTGTTAAAGTCTCTGGAGCTTATCTCTGTATGCCAGCTCTTGTCTTTCCATCGCTCAGAACAAAACACACACACACACACACACACACACACACACACACACACACACACACACACACACACACACACACACACACACACACACACACACACACACACACACACACACACACACACACACACACAGAGTATGTGTGTATGTGAGTGTGTGTGTTCAAAATGACCATGCCACCTAGTGGCACATTACTATACTTGTGAGGACCAAACATCCCCACAAGTATAGTAGAATTTTAAGTTGGAGGAGGACCATTTTCCTGGTTCTAACAAGAATATTTTTTGGTTTTATGGAAAAAATTGGAAAAGATTCAGGTTAGGTTTAGGATTAGACATTTAGAAGTTTGGCCACTCAAAATAGCAAAACAGCATTGGCTGTCCACGCCTTCAGTTAAGTCATTAGACCTGGTAATTAAGACGCAATAGGGTCCTGAGAGTGTAAATGGATCCTTACAGTTCCATTCGTGTCCAGTTTTACACTCTCAGAGTTAAATGAACATGATGATTTTTACTATGTAGTGTGTAACACCATCAAATGTTTCAACTAGTCACATCCGTACAAGATACAGGTTATAAACTGACGAGCTCAAGAGCAGATAGGGGGCGCCGCATCGCACCCCCTCCCCTCTGTAGTTTACAAGCTCAGCGATCAGGCTCAGGGTGACCCCTCTGTTTCCTGTATTACATTTGATCACTATACCCAAGCCTCTCAACATATGAAAATGCTGTCAGGACCCACAGACCGTAACCACCCCTCATAAAGCACACACACACGCACGCACGCACGCACGCACGCACGCACGCACGCACGCACGCACGCACGCACGCACGCACACACACAGGCACACACACAGGCACACACACAGGCGCACACACAGGCGCACACCCACACACGTGCACACTTGCATGTTTTTTGACCCCCTCTATCATTAGGAGCACAACGCTGTAAACTGTTAAGAGCAAGCCTTGCACTCGTCCCAGCTGTGTGAGCCATTGGGGCCTGCATGCTTTTAGCCAGCGTCGGCTTGCCTGGGCTAATTGCGGGTGGCAGCGAGGCAGGTTAACCCCTCTGTCTGGCCCTCACAACCTGCACAAGGAGCCTGTCCGTCATTAGCGGGGACCGCATTTGGCTCTCACCCAGGCCCCCTAATACCGCCACGTTCCTTCACTGACGGGGACTGCTGCCTGCACCGTTTAATGACAAGAGCCGTCCGGTTCATGTGGCAGCGCATAGCGCCCGGGGGCTCCAAATGTGTCACCTACTCCTCAATCAGAGAGTCTCATGTTTTCCATCCGAAAGTGTAGCGGCGCGAGAACCGTGCACATGTGAGCCCAGATTGCACTGAAAAGTCTTGTTTTTTTTAAGTTTAATGTTTTTAACTTCTTGAACTGATGAAAGCTACAATACAAAACGCATCTACTAGTTCAGCTAGTACTGAAGCTCATAAGCGTAATATAGCCCATGACCAAGCGATGATTGCCTCTTGACTGAATGCTGGTAGAAATTGGGCGACCAAGGTAGGACATAAAAGTTATGGATTGCAACTTTATCACTGAGGATTTGACTGTGCAGAGTTTGGTATACTGTAAGCCAGGCAGTTACTGTTCTGCATTATATGGCATAACTGCCACATTGTTTCAGTGGTTCAGTGAGTGTAGTGCTGCATGTATTGCTGCAGCGTCCAGCATTAATGCTATTCTTTCAGTGTAGTGCTGAATGCATATATAGCTGCAGCGTGCCACATTGTTTCAGTGTAGTGCTGAATGCATAGCTGCAGCGTCCAGCATTAATGTCACATTGTTACAATGTAGTGCTGCATGTCTTACTGCAGCGTACAGCATTGTTTCAGTGTACCTTACTGCAGCACACGGCATTCATGCCACATTGTTTCAGTGTAGTGCTGCGTGTGCATGCGTTAGAGCAGCACTAAGCGCTCAGCATGCTCTATCAGTATAGCACAGCATCGCGCCCGATTTAAACTTGGGGTGCCGTGTTGTGAGCTTGTGAATCGGCTACTTTCAGTGGGAGCGACACCGCGGTGGTGTCGCACAGCTAAGTATAAATCACCCATCATGTGTGTTCCTAAGCCTGTAACACTAGCAGCCCTGATTGAACATGTCACTGATGGCTGATGGGAACTCCCCCGGCTCTAAATGACCCATCACCTCCACGCATAAGCATCATTAGTCTCTCTCTCTCTCTCTCTCTCTCTCTCTCTCTCTCTCTCTCTTCCTCATTTTCTCTCCCTCCCCTCCTCCCTCCCCACCCGCCCTTCTTGGGGCCCTTAAGGGACCCACTACAGTTTTCGCTTGTAGACCCAGGGGTCAGATGGAAAACATACTCTCATAAACAACATGTATTATTCATACCTCATCACAGTCCAGAGATGTGCACTGGCTACAGTGCACAGTGCGGCTGTCCAGCCACTCCACTCACAGACGGCTGCTCCATCACATGTGTGCTTCAAGTCCACTGAAGTTAAGACGCGAGCCTCCTTAACTAATTCATAATGTATAGACGTAAACACATCTGTGTTCCACGTGTGCTCAAAATAAGGAAGCAACACGTGCGTTTGACTTTTGATGGAGTCGGTGAATATCAGTTGCTCTAAATACGTCTGTATCATAGCCTTTTTCTAATCAACGGGGCTCAGAACACTGAAACAGAATGAGTCATTTGAGTATAATGAAATCCTCTGTTGATTTCTACATCGGGGCAATTAGGACTTTCCAGCAAGCGGCACAGTCAGACGTGTCATTTGACAATGTGAGCAGTTCTGTTTGAGAGTGCGGGCCCAGCTTGGCCCAGAGCTGTCAGTGTGTTAGTGTACTAATCCATTAGGGTCCCCAAAGACCCTGTGATTACATGCACAGCTAATACACACATTGGCGCATTTCTTTGGAGACCTTTTGCTGATGGTATCAGTGGCAGCTTGGGTGGTTTAGCGTTTTTGCGTGCGTGCGTGCGTGCGTGCGTGCGTGCGTGCGTGCGTGCGTGCGTGCGTGCGTGCGTGCGTGCGTGCGTGCGTTCGTGCGTGCGTGCGTGCGTGCGTGTGCACGTGCGCGCGTGGAAGCGTGAAGCCTGATTTATACTTGGTTGCACACTGGTGTTGCACGCCGTAAATAGCAGATCTACAAGCTCACAACGCGTCACATTCGTGACACGTTGTGAGCTTGTAGATCTGCTATTTACTGAGCAGGACACCGGCACACAACTAAGTATGACTGAGGCTTGAGACGAGAGAGAACGTTGCTCTTCTCCCTCCCCTCCTGTGCTCAGCTACACCCCCCCCCCAACACACACACACACACACACACACACACACACACACACACACAAGGCCCCCTTCCCCGACCCCACCCAACCTTCAGAGCGAGCTCAGCAGTAAGTGAGTCCCACAAAACGACCTCTAATGATTTTAATCATCTGCAATCAGAGGCAGGAGTCGTAATTCTCTGGCAGAGAGACAGGGAGACAGGGAGACAGACAGATAGACAGAGAGACAGAGAGACAGACACACATGCACAGACAGACAGACAAATAGTGAAGCAGAGACAGTGAGAGGGAAAAGAGGGAGCGTTTTGTTTGGCACAGCGGCAGTTCGTCAGAGGGGTGGTCGTACAGGGAGCAGAGGAGACCGACACAATGGTTCCGAAGGGAACATGACTCCACACCCCGAAAAAAACAAAGAGATGGGGATGATGGGAGGTCTGCTGTGAATGATACAGCGTTAATTTTGGCGACTAAAACTGTGTCGACTACCTCTTTTCACTGACGAAAAACGAAATAAAAACTAAGCTATGATGACTAAAGCTAAGACTAAATATATTGACGATTTCGTCAACAAATAAGAACTAGACTAAAATGGGACTACTGGAAAAGAGATCCAGTAGAACTAAACCAAATTATTGGTTTAGTAAAAGTAAAAGTATCAATACTGTAATGTAAAAATAAGCTATTACAAGTAAAAGTCCAGAATTCAAATTTGACGAGTAAAAGTACAAAAGTATTTGTATCAAAATGTCTTTAAAGTACCAAAAGTAGAAAGTACTCATTATGTTTTACAAGTTTTCAAATGTATGTATGTAAAATCTTTTGAAAATAGCAGATCTATAAGGTCACAATAAGTCGCATCGAGACGCATTGTGAGCTTGTAGATAGTCTATTTTCAAATCGCCAATACGTATACAGGGCTGAAGTGGTTAATGTATGTTTTGTAATATTAATCAAAATCTACAAAGTAACTAATAATTCAAATAATTGTAGTGGAGTAAAAGTACAATATTTGCCTTTGAGATGTAGTGGAGTAGAAGTAAAAGTACTGGAAATTGGAAATACTTCAGTAAAGTAAAAATACCTCACAATTGTACTTAAGTACAGTACATGAGTAAATGTACTTACACCACTGCTTGAACTTAGCAACCGGATGACTTCTGAGCTCAGCCTTGATGATCTTTAAGCCTGATTTATACTTGTCATACGACAGAGCATAAATTAAGCATTAGTTTGTGCTTCCCAGAGAGAGAGAGAGAGAGAGAGAGAGAGAGAGAGAGAGAGAGAGAGAGAATGTCCTATAATTCTATACTATGTAACTTGGCAAATTCATCTGAGCATTGTTTTTATCATACAGTATCACAGTATCTGTTCTTTTTTCATGATATTATTAATATTGCAGATTTAATTGAATAGTTTATATTAGTCATTGCCTGATGTTGCTGTAATTCTATGCATAGAACTAGGCAAGTTCATGTTATAGTTTATATTGCTTTGACAAAAATGTCTACAATTACAATCATGGAAATACAGCACCAATGAATGAACTGAGATAGAGACAGACAGACAGACAGACAGACAGACAGACAGATGGAAGAGTATAGCATCCGATAGATCGGAGAATAGCGGGAGAGAGAGATGGAAATATTCAGTGAAAGGTCAACAAAAAATACATGTTTGGCTGTCTTCAGTCTGCCCCCTCCCTCCAACCACCACCCCAAAGAAGCAGGCAAATATATAAACACAAATTCGCATGCATACTCACGCTAAATATAAACGTCCCAACTTACAGTTATTCTCTTTTCACTGCTCACTTCTCCCCCCCCCACCAGAAAAAAAGAAAAAAACCCTCAAAGATACAGTAGCCCATCCACATCCTCCCTTATGATAAAAATATAACTTCTCAGTGGAGCCGTACATTGGGAACACAGTGGGTTGTTTGCGGCTGCCTGCCGGGGAGCCAGAGAGGAGAGGAGGGGGAATGGGGGGGGGGGGGGGATTCGAGCAGCGCCTGCCAAGGCAGCATGAAGCGGGGGGACCACCCAGGGTGGCGTCAGGGGGTTGGCAGCGACTCAGGGAGGTTGGTCGACTCGGCAGGCAGGCAGGCAGGCCGGGCCCGAGTCGAGCCTGGGCCTCCACAGGCTTCCCTGGGCCGTGCTGTGCCGTGCCGTGCCGGCCTGAGCTCGGCTGGCAGCCTTTGCCCGGTCGGCCGCCGCGGCTGAGACAGCAGGCGGCAGCGGGCGCTCTGAAGCGCTGCCAAAGTGGGCACACACACACACACACACACACACACACACACAGACACTTTGGGCTCACAGCCCACAAAGGCCACTTCAGCAGGCTAGCCCCCACTGCAGAGCACAGCACAGCCATAGTGATAGGCTCTGTGTCTGTGTGTGTGTGTGTGTGTGTGTGTGTGTGTGTGTGTGTGTGTGTGTGTGTGTGTGTGTGTGTGTGTGCGTGTGCGTGTGTCCACGTTGGTCTGGCTTGGGTCTGGGCTGCAGTTGTTACTGTTGCAGCAGGAGATATTTTTAGACTGTAGTTTCCCCCCCTGTAGGAGAGAGACCTCCCATGGAAATGAGGAGGTCTGATACTTAAAACCAGAAAATGTTTATTCATGAGGCTGAGCCGTGCATCAGCAGTCTGGATGGAGCTTCTATCTTAAGCTCTGAACACTGTGTGTCTGAACCGTATGCAGGAGGCCTGAAGCACCGCTCCTTGAAACGTTAAAAAAAGTTTTGTCCCATGTTAAAACCACTTTCTAAACCCTACACTTGGTTGACCGGTCCCCTCCTTTTCCCCCCTATGAGCTTGTAGATCTGCTACTTTTTGCTGAATGTCCACCAATTGTATTTTCCTATCCAGTCGCTAGGGTTCATGTGGTTCTAAGGCAGTGATTTTCAACCGTGTTAATTTCAAGGCCCCCCATTTAGTTATGAAATCGTTTGAAATCCTCAGTGTTCATTTAACTCCAGAGAGTTATTTAGAAGTTTGCAGACAAAAAGCACATGAAAGTACAGTTCAGATACAAGGTCAACTAAATAGGATTAGAAAAGCCCAAGAAAGCCACTGGCTTGGAAATGGAACCAAATGGACCTGTAACTATCAATCCCCACTATCAATGCCCTCAAGGACCCCCCAGTGTTCCCCGGACCCCATGCTGAGAACCAGCCCTCCATACGGTCTTCAGCGAGCGGCGTAGTGTTAACCGTTTCCTCTCCATCCTGGCCTCCCAGCGGCCGTTTAAGCGGCACACAACATAAAGATCTGCGCCCCGTGTTTATCTCCTCCTGTAAGGCCTGGACATTTCATCGCAGCACTTACACAGCCTATAAACTCCCCGGCAAATCACATTAGCCTTTAGCTTCTCTCAGCAGTTTACCGCCCTTTTGCAGCTAAAGTATCGCTTGTCGCGCCGTAATTCACTTTGCTAGGTAAATTCAGTTTGCCAGGTAGTCAGCGGGCAGGGATGGAGTATAGAGGACGGCACAGGAGAGTATAGAGGCTGATGGGAAATGAATGTGTTATAGCGGCTGGTTCTCAAACTTTTTCATGTCAAGGACCCCCAAAATTGTATATGGCTGCGGACCCCTTATCTCAAAAATATGTTTTGCCAGGTACCTCCAGCAACAAAGAGTTCAAAATGTTTGCTTACATAAAAAAGAAAAAGTATATATATATATATATATATATATATATATATATATATATATATATATATATATATATGTAAAGATTTGCACAAATATTCATGATATTAAAAAAAAAAAAAAAAAAGCAGATCTACAAGCTCATAGCTATGAGCTTGTAGATCTGCTATTTTCTTTATAGCCAAAGTATAAAATATGGTTGAAGTGGTTAAAATGATTGTGACGCTATTAACTAATTTAACTGGGGACCCCCTGGTACCCCCCACCCCCAAGAACCCCTGGGGGTCCCGGACCCAACTTTGAGAACCAATGTGTTATAGCACAGTGGTTTTCAAAGTGCGGTCCATTCACCCGCAGGGGTCAAGTAGTTTAACTTCACTTTCATTCAATTCTTTTGAAATTGTTACAAGGCAAAATATGTAGGAGTGACTATTCTAACGATGTGTTTCAATATATCCTGTTCTCGTGTACAGTTAAAGCCTGTCCCGACAGAGGAAGATCATCGCAACTGTAACACCCAGGATTCGAACCCGGGTTTCCGGGTGTGGGAAGCAAATATCTACCGCTCAGTCAAGAGTACGGAATCCCCACTGGAGATATTGGGCTTATGAGCTTCGGGCAGTGCTACCTGTCAACCAGGGTCTACATTTCTCAAAGAGAAGGGAGACCACCTCCAACCACGGCAGATGTGAGTTATATTGTATTGAGATACTCTACTGTACACCATTTAACCATTGGCTAAAATTATGTTTTATTCATAAAATCTAATTAGATTGCAGCTCTAAGACATTTATACAGTTAAATTGAATTAAATTAAATTAAATTAAAACCAAAACCTCTTTTCTTATCCGGGTCCTGGAACAGGAACATGTGAAATAGGGGTCCATCCATGGTTTATTGAAATTCTATTTGGGGGTCTGTGCACATATTTTTTAAAACCCTTGTGGTTTGTTGAAGTGTATGCAAAACTAATTGTTGTGACTCAATGTCATTTAAGTTCAGCTAAACAGAGGTGGGTTTTCTTGGGATAGCATTTCTTATTCACATCTGAACGTCGATTCGCTCTGAACGTCCAGCTTATCATGCTTTCTTTATTTGATCTCTATTTCTCTTCTTCTCTCCATCTCTCCCATGAGAGGACCAATCTGCCTCTCTAAAACATTCTCTTACACTGAATCATTTGCTGTCAAGCTTTATCAAATTACGTCAGTACAAAGAGTGCAGCACGCAGCAGTTAAATTAACACTCTGAAAGTGTACAAATGGAGCCATAACATACATTTTTGAAAAATAAATACTACTGGGTTTACACTCTTTTCTGCATTCACAGATAACACAGTGGCTCCACTGGGATATAATGTGCTGTCAAAGCTAGTGACAGGCTCCCTGCTCACATGTGACTTTTGTTGTAGGGCATTTGTGCAGTTTTGGCCCTTCTGAAAATGTCAGTCATGTCCCAATCTACCATAGATTGTGCCTTTGAAAGCCTATAAGTACAGTACATCACACTCTGATTATGCCCCAGTGTACTATTGATAAACCCATGCATGTCCCGGTGGCTTTTTAAAACCAAACAAAGTGGAAAAAAACTGCAATAGCAGACGCGGGACGTGCATGCGGGGGAGTCAGGGGGGGGGGGCAGCCTCCTCCTCCTTCCTGAGTTGGCACGGCGGGCTTCCTGCATCCCCCCATGTTGTTTGAGTTGAGCGCAGCTCATGCAGGGCACTGCAGGGCAGGTGTCTGAGTGATCTCCACAGCCTATTTCCCCAGGCCGTTCATCACTGTCACGGCCACAGCCCCAAATCGCCCACCCCCCACCCCCCACCCCAACCCCACCTATCCACCCTTGCCCCCACCCCTGCACCTCCTGCCTCCAGCAGCCAGCCCTCTTAAAGATTAACAGATCCGCCTCCGCTTTTGCGATGCATTCAAACGTAGCGGCCCCGCGTAACAAACACACGAGCGGTCTTTCACTTTACTTTACTATCCACCACTGACCTCATCACCTTCACTTTGTACTCCCCCCACAGCGGCCTCCCCCTCTCTAACCACAGCTTACTGGTCCTATCCCAGTCCCTCATCACAGATAAAGTATCCCGCTCTCTCTCCCGTGTGCATGTGCCCCCCTCACACGGTACATTTGCAATTAATTTATTTTGCCATCGTTTCCTCTCTCCCCGTGCCTCTCCTTCCCCTTGATCCGCAGCAGAGGAGTCTGGAACTGATTTTGACGTGTTAGCCGTAGCGTGCAGCTGCCTATTGAGGACATTTTTGCACTCCCTGACATTTTATTACAAGCGAAATACCATAACAGACTGAGAGGGAAGGAGGGAAAAAGAAATCATTTAACGTACAGAAAGGCGCATGTTTGCAAAAAAGCTTTTAAGTTGTGCAGTCGTAAACATGGAAGGGAAGCCGTATGGTCTTTGTTTGTCTTTGATAATCAACAAATAATTGGCTTGATGGTGGAGTTGACGTGAAAACAACAACGGTGCATCCGAAGTACTCAGCGACGGACTGCAGTTCTTACTTATGCTCTTGTGTTTTGCACTGGGAGGCCTTGTTATGAAAATGTGTCAGTTCTAGGTAGCTGTGAACCTGTTAAGGTGTGAACTCTGAGGTTTAGCATGTGACGGGCCCTCCACCCTGTCAACTGAACTCTGCCCACCCTGCGCCTCGCTTCCGTGTAACACTGGTTTCTTTGAAAATTGCCTTGAAAAAGAACAAGGGGAGGTAAATGTAATTTCTCCATCTCTTTTGTACATACTACATACTGTAGTGTTTGTATGCAGTGAATACATAGTATAGGACCGCAATGGAAGTCCCCAGGACTTTTTTGAGTTATCCTTTAGCCTTAATGTCTTACTGTATCATGTTACATTTCTGACTAATAAAGTATTCAATCAATCAACCATCCATCCCTCTACCCAGAACACGTGCAGGCCTGCCTTCACTGGCCACCATCACCAAACAACTGACCGCACAAATCACAGTGAGTTCTTATGAAAGGACAAACACAGCTAGTCAAATATAGTTAATCTGTCGCTGTATTCAAGCTTTCTGTAATGGTATGACTGTCAGTGTCAACCATCACGTTTAAAAAGACCTTTAAAGGGATAGTTCACCCGCAAAATTACTTATTTTCTATCAATTACACACCCCATGAAGCCTTGAATTCATGGAGATTTGATGACCGGCGGCGGCTCCGGTAGGAGAGACAAAGAGTCAACTTTGAGTCTCCTACTGGAGACATTAGCATTTTTCTGCCGGTCATCAAATTATTGGCTTAGGAATGCGACAAAAAACTAAAATCTCCATGAGTTCAAGGCTTCATGGGGTGCGTAATTGATCGAAAATAAGTGTTTTTGTTGTGTGAACTATCCCTTTAAGGATACCCTCGTTCAGTCATTATTTAACTAACTATTTAAGTAACGTTATAGTTATCAATATGGCCATCAGCAGAATGACTTACAGTACAAGCATTCCTTTGTGTGACATTTTTATTTTATTCAATCCTCCAAATTTTCGTGTATCAAGGGGTTTGTTTGGTAAATGTATTTTGAAATGGAGCTCA
>NC_139957.1:36093098-36108825 GCF_963454915.1 Gymnoscopelus microlampas
AGATACAGAACATGAAGCAGAAGGATGGTACAAGTATATACAATACATATTGCAAATAGCAGAACCTTTTTGTTTTCGAGATACAATACAAGAAATTAACAATCTTTTGCAGGAGGTGTGCAAAGAATAAATTAAACAAGGTGTTTGATGCATCGGTTAATTTTATTTTGAATGCAAGTAAAGTTGAGTTTTTGTTTTTATATGCTTTTCACAAACGGGTCATGTGATGTTATGCTCTTTGACGTCCGTTAACCTTCAGTCTATCAAGATAGCTTGAATGAGTTTCAGCATTCTAGGCCCAAGATCAAAGGTCAAGGTCTTGTGGGCTCTTGTTCTTTTCTGTTTTTTTGCTGTTAATAGCAAAGACCAACAGTATATATATATATATATATACATACATATATGTGTATATATATATATACATATATGTGCATATATATTTATACATATTTATACATGTGTGTGTGTGTGTATGTGTGTGTGTGTGTGTGTGTGTGTGTGTGTGTGTGTGTGTGTGCGTGCGCGCGTGCGTGCGTGCGTGCGTGCGTGCGTGCGTGCGTGCGTGCGTGTGTGTGTGCGCATATATATAAATATATGTGATTTAATTAAAAAATACCTTCACTTTTGCTCTGTTGGTCCACTAATTCATCAAACCATGTTGCTTTAATTACATCAGAAAATGTTGCAATCTGCTCCACTTTAAGAGTGCTGACTTGGCCCGCTGTGTCTGTCGTACATGTGCTCATACTGTACTGGTCCAAACCAGCTAATAATTATGGACATGATTTCTACTCATCACTAAAAACATGTCTAAAGTGCTTTCACGTGGGCAGCCTCTGTTCCACATACACACACAGTGAGTACAATACCTGGTCCCAGTTAGGTGTTTCTTTAACAGTTTAGATCTTCAAAGGAAAGGGAAAAGAAGCGCTTTTGAATTCCAAGCCGTGGCTCCACAATATTTGGTTTCTTCACTTTTTCGTTCATTTCTCTTGGCAGGCAGGGCCCGCGACTGGTGGAAGGTCTTGGCAGAGCATGCGATAAAAACTCATGATTAAAGGGACTAAAATAAGGACTGTATATAACTCATGTATCTATTAACCACTGAGAAGAAAAAGAGCGAGAAAGTCTATTTTTCTTTTTCCACCCCGGCGCTGGCCAGAGCGTCTAGATGTATAAATGTATAATGTATTCATCCTCTTTCTCTCTCTCTCTCTCTCTCTCTCTCTCTCTCTCTCTCTCTCTCTCTCTCTCTCTCTCTCTCTGTCTCTGTCTCTGTCTCTCTTTCTGACTGTGTTTACACATCATTTTTGTGATTTCTGAATACATGTGCGGTCAGTATTCTTTAGATGTTGCTTTGTTCTCTCTAACTCATGCTCAAAAACACACACACACACACACACACACACACACACACACACACACACACACACACACACACACACACACACACACACACACACACACACACACACACACACACACACACACACACACACGCACACACATTCATAACTGTGCAGCCCCCAACCCTGTTCATGCTCCTGTGTCTGTCCAGGGTCATGTGATCCCAGCCAAGCGGGGCCCACACACCTTGGCCGGCTGGGTGGCGGGGCTGCTGAGTACACTGTAGTGGTTTGGCCCCCGGCCCCCTGGCTCCCCGGCCCGTCCTGCCTGGCCTGCCCGCCTATGCGCTCTCTCTCTCTCTCTCTGCTTCTCTGGACAGTCAGCCTCTCCGGTGCTGCTGTCAGAGACCTGGCTCCGCGCGTTGCCTCTCTGCTTTACCTTCTGAAACAGGCTAGCCCCCACCAACGTTTAAACAGCAGCTGTGCAAACACGTATACATTAAACCAGGCCCGTATTAATGACTTTATGTTGGAGCCACTCTGCGGTGTGGTGGTTCCGATACTCTCAAGAAAACGTGTAGTCGTCGCTGTAGCTGCGGTGGTCCTATGCAAAGATGTGCTGATGCGGGGTATATGCGCTCGACTCTGCTCAAGGGCACGACGGTGGTGGTGGGGAGCGTGGCATCGTACCAGCTAGACCGGGCCGCACTCCAGGAAGTGGATTTTGAAATGTGTAGCATAAGAGCGGTTTGCAGCCGACTTGGACCATGTAGGTGGCTATATAAACCGTGGAGTTACATTTGATTTTGGCTATACTGAGCACATTGTTCTTTTTGTTTTTATAATAACAGACTGTGTGATTATAGGGTTTGAATGGCACATCTGCCTCTGGGGTTTGCAGCAGACCTCTCCAGAACTTTGATTTATCTTTTAACGGGACAACACAACTGGATCGCCGGAGTAATGATCGCTGATGGTTTAAGACAGAAAGAGGTTGTTACGATCCATCCCAAGCAAGGCTTCTGAGTGGGGCCCATTGTAGCGGAGATTGATTTACTATTTATCCCTCTGACAGCGCTGATAGGGAAGAGTCATAATTCTGTGCACTGGGGAGATTAAATTCCTGTATCGCTGTCAGCTACATTAACTGACTTCCTGGATCTCAATTCAATTAGTGCTGCAGCATTCTCCAGCATTAATAAATCAATAGCGATGGCCTGCTTGATAGGTGCGCTCTAAGCTGCATGTCCGCAATGCTTTACACATGCACAAACACGCACATAGATTGCTCATGTGCTGTTCATTACTATTAATGATCACCAGCACCGCCTTAGACACAGGACAGCCAGTTTGGAAGTTAGCTGATCTCTAACTACACCTCCGTGTGCCATGTTGTTTACATACACTTGTGCCTGTAGTGGCGTGCACACGCACGCACCTATTGATACAATCTCTTGGCATCAGTGTATTGTACGACTTTACAGAAGTCACTTATCTTCTTGATCATCTCACTGACGCTGCTGTATGGCTGTGATTAAAAACTTGGAGAACGCACAATTCACCCTCAAGGGTCTCAACGGATAACTTAATCCCCCATCCTCCCCATCGCCATTATGAGCAGCTCCTCTCCCCCTTATGATAGCTCATGCAGAGAGCAGTTTGGAACGATTCCAGGGCATAATAGGCGCCAGAGTGTTGAGGACATTGTCAGCAGTTGTCCCTAACTCACCTGTCAGCATTAGCAAAGTTGTCATGATGAATTATGATGGATTAATAAAGGTAACAGTCAATCAAGTCACACACACACACACGCGCACGCGCACGCGCACGCACACACACACACACACACACACACACACACACACACACACACACACACACACACACACACACACACACACACACACACACACACACACACACACACACACACACACACACACACACACACACACACTTCATATTGAATAACATTAATGACACATGGACATTGTGTGCATGTATCTTCTGAATCATCTCATCTCACAGCTCTTTATCTTCTTATAATAGATCCCGAAAAGAGATGTGTACTCAGCCTTTGCAAGGAGAGGCTCGCTCGTGCGTGCGTCTGTCTGTGTGTGTGTGTGTGTGTGTGTGTGTGTGTGTGTGTGTGTGTGTGTGTGTGTGTGTGTGTGTGTGTGTGTGTGTGTGTGTGTGTGTGTGTGTGTGTGTGTGTGTGTGTGTGTGTGTGTGTGTGTGTGTGTGTGAGAAAGAGAGAGAGAGAGAGAGAGAGAGAGAGAGAGAGTACTATACCCACTGTTTTCCAACCATTGAACCCCCAGAGCAGTTTGGAAGGCTTCCCGAACTTAATAAGCGCCAGTGTGTCATCGTGACATCGTTAGCAGTTGTCCCCAACTCACCTGTCATTAGGTGACACACACACACACACACACACACACACACACACACACACACACACACACACACACACACACACACACACACACACAGTTTGTATGGTTGTGCATGTGTGTGGGACATACAGTGCAGTTTCTATGTATGATGTTCTTAGCAAGTGAGCAATGGAGCTTCAGTCTCTTTAAGTTCCATATCAAAATGCACCTATAGCTTGTTTTCCTGTGCGACCACCCGTCCGAGGAAAAGCCCCCCGGGATATGAAGTCTCTCTCAGTACCTGTGTACGCTTTAGAACCTTAATTTGTTGACTTGGATGTTTATCACTTTCATCTATTTCTGTCACTGGTCAATTATCTAGTTAACTGCTCTGTTGGCCTGTTCATTTTTCCGTTGGAGATGCTAGGGCCTTCAGATGTTTGATTCCTTCCTGATTACACAAACTGTGCGTCACTCTCCGAATTGCCAGCGGCTAATTTGCCCGGGCGGCCCGATGAGACGGTTGATAAGGACATTGATTGGCTCTCTCCGTCTAGAAGGAGGGAAGGATTTCATTGAGACACAGATATGGGAGCAACGCGCCGTTCATTTCAGCAATCAACCCTTCTCCGCCTCCTTCCTAAACCTCCTTCCTCTCCCCACTGCTGGGCCAAACTCTTCCCAGAAGTCTTTCAATATGGATTACATTGCATGGTGAGCAACGGTGGTAAATGCGGGGTGAAATAGAAAAAAAACTCTTTTAACTGCTTAAGCCCTATATACTTTGTTGTACGAGGAACGCACATTTTGATAGGGACGCCAGGTTAAAAGTGGTTAATCTTCTCAGCAGGCAGGGAGAGAGAGAGAGAGAGAGAGAGTGTCCGAGGAGGGATGGACATCAAGACAGAGGTGATCGATTTACGTGGACGCCCCCATGCCAGTCCCCTCCTGCCCGTGGAGACTGATTTGGGAGTAACGGTCTGGTGAGCGTGTTCTTACTTAAGTCCTTGTCTCTTCCTCTTTCTCAAGCCGAGAGCCAAAAAAAAAAAAAAAAAAACCTAGCCCTTCATTATCTCCAGCCAGGCAATTTTGGGAACATAATACTGTCTCAGGGCTGGAGCAGCTCACCCCCGTCTGGGCTATGGGGGGGTGGGGGGACCGCCTGATCAAACCACTCACACCGGGACGGGGGAGTTAAATAGAAGCACGCCCCAACAGTCGGGCTCATCTCCTTTCAAAAGGCGTATGGTGCAGATTTGATCAAAAGTGCAGGGGTGGAGTGGGGTGGTGGGGGGAGTTGGACAGGGGGGCGTTCATGTCGCTGATGTGAAAAATAAGTCTGGGCTGTAAAAAGCCAAATCAAACCACGGTCGAATCTCTGGGAGTGATTAGAGTCAAAGAAGAACCAGCTGCCGTGTCTCAATCTGCTGGGTGGACTACTGGCTGCTCAGGCTGGCTGGCTGGCTGGCTGGGCCGAGCCTGAACAGAACCATATACCCTCCTCTCCTCACGACTCCATGTGGCTCCTCATCTCTAAAAGAACCACAGGCCATCGACTGTCAGGGAGGACGGGAAGAAGAAAGGAGGGATGGGGAGGGAAAGTGAGGAAGTGAAGACGCAGGGAGAGGGGCAGAAGGTGAAAGAGGTGGAGAGGGAGCTTTGAGAAGAAGAGCGTACAGGGAGATCACAGTACATTCACATTTTGATGGAAAAAGTAACAAGAAAAGTTATACTGCGCATTAATGCATTACGGATGTGGATCGTGTCAGAACTTAACAGAACAAAATGGTAAACAATATGTAAACCTTGCTATGGTGATTTGGCAGATTTGGAAAGGCGCTTTTGGAAAAGTAGATTTGACTACTAACTTACAGTATAGCTGAGGGAAACAATCATGATTTTCAACAGTATGTGTTTGTTGTAGCAGCCTGATCGCCAGAGAAAACATTGGCACTGTACGTTTCTACAAATCACAAGATAAATGTGAATGTGGATGTTTTTTAACCCAAAAAACGTTGCATATCAACGTTTCCAGATGCGGACCATGTCAACTCAATCCTAGATTTTTGCAAGTCAAGAGCAATTTCGATGCAGCTTTTAAATTCAGTTGTATGTCTCGAATGGCACCGAGCAGGGATCAGGGCTCCTCGAACCACTCAGCACAGGGACTTGCATGGCTGGCGCCTTGCTTGGGCCTTGAAATATCGAGATGCAGAAGCGGCAATTATTTGTGTGGCTGGCTTTCTGTGTGTCTCTGAAACGCAGCCGGAATTGTGATGAAACCTTTAAAAAGTTTACACTTACAGGGTACAATCTGTGAATGTGAAAACTGCAACCATTGGCGTCCTTCCTGTTTTTTAGCCACTAACCTCTGTGTCTGTGATGTTGTCCTTGTTCGCTGAGTTTTAGGCAAATTTGACTTCAGAAAATAAGAATCAGGTTGATGTAATAATGGTGGGGGCCATGCATCAAATCCATGCCAAAGGTCACATGAAAACACAGCAGACTGCTGATAGGTCAGAGAAAATCGTCACAAGCATCATTGCGTCCCGAATGGACACCCCAATACTGTATGGAAGCCTTGAAATACTCTAAACCAGGGGTGTTCAACGTCTTTTAGGGCAAGGACCAGTTAGCTGAGAGACAGATGGAGTAGGGACCTCCGCTACATATTGTATAAAATCATGTTGCAGATTAAACTTTTTCATAGATATCTATAGCTTCATAATCTTGTTTGTGTTGATGTTGGATTCATGCTAATGTGTATTTTCAGACATCTAACCACTTAAACTGTCACTACTTAGTAAACTTTAGTAAAACTTGACCAGCATGTTTTCCTTTCCATTTTCAAACTGGTGCAAACATTTTCAAAACAATTCAAATGTTAAAAACTAAAAATTGTCAAAATTGTCAAAATGTCCAAAAATAGCTATAATAGACGATCTACAAGCTCTGTTGTAAGCGACCTGTATATAAACGTTTGGCACCAATGGCCATGTTTATACAACACATGGTGGGGCGGCAGTGGCTCAGGGGTAGAGTGGCCGGTAGAGCGGCCGTATGGGAACCGCAAGTTGGTGTCGAAGTGTCCTTGTGCAAGATGCTGAACCCCTAATTTCTCCCGATGAGCAGGTTGGTGCCTTGCATGGTTTCCTCCGTGCATGAATGTGTGTGTGAATGGGTGAATGTAATACACAATCTTTTTTTGAATATAATTTTTATCCCACGATTTTGTAACCCTTATTTTTCACCCGGTGCCAATTTTTTAAGTGATCCTGGGCGCTATACTCCCCTCACCAGCCTAGGGAGGCCTGGGCCGAGCTCATGCCTCCTTCAATGCATGAGAGCCAACTGACCTTCTTATCACCGGACAGGGGGGAGTTTCCCTGGTTGGACGTAGCGCGTTGAAGGAACACGTTATTCCAACCAGTTCCCTTCCCCTCCATCAGGCGCCCCGGCTGTCATGGGGGAGGCGATATAGCGACCAGGATTACTACATGTTTTTGTGAGGGTATTAATTACCCTGAGAGACACGGGGAGAACATGCAAACTTCACACAGAGTGGCCCGGTGTAATGCACAATCTATGTAAAACGCTTTGGATAAAAAGCGCTATATAAATGTACCATTTACCATTTACACGATGCAATTCCACTCAAATCTCTAGCCTTTTTCTGTAGTCCATGTTGCTTCCAAATAAACAACATCACGGTGTAACGGCAATCGAACTTTTGACCTAAGATTCCGCCGCGGCGGCATGTGCTGTACTCAACATTGGCAGAGAAAGACAAAGATTTCTGCCAACGTCTCATTAAACCACAAACAATCTCCTTTTTGCCGTCACCCGCATACTACAACACACCATTAACCACTTAAACCCCAGGGTCCGTATTGTGGGGAAAGCTTTTGCTGAAAATAGCAGAGCGACAAGCTCACAACATGCCGCATTGCGACGAGCTTTCCCCACAATAACAGAAAACAGAAAATACACTAGAATAGAGTCCTGAGGGACTCTGCTCAACCATATGGGGTTCAAGTGGTTAAGATTAATTTGAACACTCATTGCGTGAGGGTGTTGCTTGCCAAAAAAATAGAACAGAAGCTGTTAGTTTGTAGATCCAATACATTTTGTCCAGCAACACCATCATACTATGGAACATAAATTTGGCATCAGGAGGTCGAGAGGATCGGGGGGGTGGGGGGGGTGGTATTTGCCTCAACACCCCCCCCCCCCCCCCCCTTGGATGTCAGATGGAAGGGTCCCCCAGCAGTGTGTCCTTAAATATTCATGTGTACTGTTAGCTCCAGGCTCCCTCTAATGTTCGCTACTAGTGGCCCTGGGAGACCAGGCCGTCCACGGACGCGCATACACTTCATTTCAAATTACGCCCTATCGTTTAGACGAGCACTTATAGATCGTTGTTTTTATACTTGCGCTGTGCTGTGCTTGAGGATATCGGGGATCACTGATTTACGGGCCTCTGCTGACCAGAGGACACAGCACACAGTAAACAACACACTGCGACATGACACTTTGTATATTGAAGGGCAAGACCACTTTGGTAGAGGTTTGGGTTGTGTAGTTACCTTGCCATGATGTAACTCCAAAGGTGGACAAGAAATCAAAAATAGTTGCTCCATTGATTCGAAGTTGATAATTCAAAATATGCTCCTCATTGACTTACATTGCTCGCTGAAACAGCTCTCAAAGTCACTCTTTTAGCATGTAAACGAAAGTTGATTCAGACAATATAGAACATCACCAAACTCAGTACTGTTGATTTTACTATTTGAAGATTTGGATCCACAGATCCAGTCCGGGTTTTCTTCCTAATAAAAATGGCAAAATCAACAGGAAGTTCACATTTTTATAAAAACAAAAAAGAACAGTACTGGCTTTGGTGATGTTCTATTGTCTGAATCAACTTTGTTTGCGTTATGTTCTAAAAGTGTGACTTTGAGAGCTGTTTCACCGTACAATTTAAGTAAATGAGGAGCATATTTTGAATGATCAATTTCTAATCACTGGAGCAACTATTTTGATTTCTTGTCCACCTTTGGAGTTATGTCAATGCAAGGTAACTACACAACCCAAACCTCCACCAAAGTGGTCTTGCCCTTTAAGACTACACACACACACACACACACACACACACACACACACACACACACACACACACACATAGGAAATTCATAGATACTCATAAACACATACTGCGCACACTTGCACTTACGCATATGGACATTATTTTGAAATAGGAACCATGCACACAGCACCTTTCAAGCACCTATAAGTGTGCTATGATTAATAACGTGATGTGTTGTGAGCTTGTAGATTGTCTATTGTTATATTTTTACGTGACACCATCGTATAACAAAGCAGTCATCACTGCATGCTCATCAGAGCCCCCCTCTCTCTTCTCCTGGGGAGAGCAGAGATCTCCCCCCCCCCCCCCCCCCCACACACACACACACACACACACACACACACACACACACACACACACACATACAGGAGAGGCAGTAACTCCTCTTAACCATCAATCATTCAAAATACTCAACAGAGCCATACGGGATCTGTCTTGCCCCCATAACACAAGGTCGTCCAGCCGCGCGCGCGCACGCACGCGCGCACGCACGCACGCGCGCACGCACACACACACACACACACACACACACACACACACACACACACACACACACACACACACACACACACACACACACACACACACACACACACACACACACACACACACACACACACACACACACACACACACACACACACACACACACACACACACACTGTAATCAATACCATTATCAATAAGTATCACAGGGGCACGGGCCCTCCTCCGTCCTCAGAATCAGGGGTCGCAGCATGGTCAGGTTCAGAGCTGAAGGTCAAGTTCTCAAAGTGACTGTTCCAGCTGCATCCAAGCCACAGAGCAGAAGGTTCACCCCCCCCCAACACACACACACACACACACACACACACACACACACACACACACACACACACGCACGTGCACACACACACACACACACACACACACAGACACACACACACACACACACACACACACACACACACACACACACACACACACACACACACACACACACACACACACACACCGTCTGTTTGTCCATTCTGAGCTGCCCGGGTCTTTTTTTTGGGGGGGGGGACATGTCCCCTCCTGTGGCCTGTGGCCACGGTCAGCCCCCCTGACCGAGCTGCTAGGACAGAGAGGGGTCATGATGCAACAAAGAGCTGTGCTGTTAGCCCTGACCAGTAGGTCATCATGAAGGACTCATCATGCTATTGATTAGTAATAATCCCTGAAAGAAAAGAAAAAAACGTCCCTGGCTGCTGTACTGCCGTTTCTTTATGCTTCTGCCGGCGACAGCCGTGGTTGGAGGTATTATGTTTTCGGGCTGTCTGTAGTGTATGTCCGTCCGTACGTATAGTACAGTATGGACGGACGGACGGACGTACAGACAGCCCGAAAACATAATACCTCAGGCCACAGCCTGAGCTATTATGTTTTCGGGTTGTCTGTACATACAGTACAGTACAGACGAACATACGTATGGACAACCCGAAAACATAATACCTCCAACGCCGTGGAAGTATTATGTTTTCGGGGAGTCCGTACGTACGCATGTAAGTCTGTACGTACCTCCATACAGTACGGATGGACATGCGAGCTTGTAATCTGCAATTTGTCGCTATTTCGAATGACATGCCCCAAATAGGGATCTCTCTCTAGGTCGTTCTCAGACGAACCCTCCATCGTCGCCTCCAGTCATCCCGGGTCTTTATACATCTGGCCAGCTCGTCGGTACTTTGTGCTCCTGCGTCTTTCTTGAGTACGTCCAAGTATGTTAACATGGGATGTCCTTGTGACACATGATAGTGATGCCAGGCTGAAAGTGGTTCAATATCGGGACTGTAGTCATATACTGTAGCAGGGGAGGAACAGGTTTGTCATTCTACATGCTACAGTAAGCATTTAAATCAATGACACAAAATCAGCACGCAATCACAAAAAAGCTTCTTCCCATTTTGTTTTTATTGTTGTCAAATGTGAAATGAATGGCAAATGTGAGCTATAATACAGTCTAACACATGTTTCCTTCACCAGCTCTGGAAAACCCTCGTTCATCAGCCAAGAATATCGCAGTTTAATGTTTGTCAAATTAGAATGTTTATTAAAAACAAAAAGGCTGTGGCAGCACTTTTATATGGAAAACTGGCTTGCAAAGTTAGATATCAAGGAGGCAAAGCTACACTGTACAGTACACAGCTATTGTATACGTATTATTTATACATATCTTTTTTTCAAATGATATAAACAAAGGTAACTACAGTCACCCAAATACCATTGTGTTTCAGTGTCATGGGTACATACGGTATCATTTACTGTTTGATTGCCTCGATGCCACGATGACTGTGTATAACTTCACTGTCAACAACTCTGTTTCAATCATAGTATTCACACGCAAGTGTGTTGTGTTGTCATGAGGTCATGGAAACACACTGGTTTATACCCACCTGGACAAACTAGGCCCATCAGTCTAACTCTAAATCCAGTCTAAATCCAGTCTACATCCAGTTCAACTCCAGTCTAACCCCAGTCTAACATCAGTCTAACACCAGTCTAATGTCAGTCTGAATCTAGTCTAACATTGGTCTTTAGCCCATCTTGACGTAGCACGATCCAACCCAATTTCAGCCACTTCAGCCCCACTAGACACAGTCAGACACACTCTAACCAAGCCCAGCAATTGGCACAGATGTGCCCATGCAGCTCAATCAAACTTGGCACGGAAGAGACCAGCTCTCCTTGTCCAAAGAGTGAGATCTCATCCAGATGTGTCAGAGAATGTATCATCATGACTGGAACACAGGAGTAGACCGGCTCTTGTGAAGTGACTCAATAGTATGACATATGAAAGAGCAGAGCTAGTTTGATGTTCACTCCCTACCCTGGTAGACAGTAAGTAAAATCCTCAGGGTTATTTATACATTTGTAGCTCCAAGAGTGTACAAATGTGTAGGTATGGATGCGTTCAATTAGAAGCCACAACGAGATAGAGTAAACCTTGAAGACTACTATGAAGACTACTCTGACACAGTGAGAGAGTAAACATTTATGAGCGCTGCTCTGCCACCGCGAGAGAGTGAGGCTACGTTCACACATCTGCGTCTGACGCGCCAGAATATTCACTTCCATTATATGGGATGAAAAGGGATGGAGCTGGAGCGTCCAGTTGCGTTCCGTTGCGGCGTGTTGTCCGCGCTGAAGCGCGTGAAGTCCGATGCGCGTGAACCATTGGGTTCAACATTGGCCTTGACCGCAGCAACCAGCAGGACCCCACTTGGCATCCATTTCACTTGTAGTTTTCTTTCAGTGAGCCAACACTCCAACGCAAGTCAAACAAACTACAAGCACACTCCTGCCGGCACTGCCTACAGCCCCGCAAGATAACATGAGAAATGTCTGACACGTCCGGCTTACGTTTCAGATGCACTGATTACGACCTGTCTGACGCAGATGTGTGACCGTAGCCTGAGACTGGACCCACACATCAGCCAGCATATCTGAAACGCAAGCCAATGCACCAGAGGCATCCATCCAACAAAAATCCCCATGTTGTCTTGCAGGTGGTGGACAGTGGTGGACAGTGCTGGCATAAGCGCCGGTTTTAGATTGTGTAGTTTGTTTGACTTGGAGTTTTGGTTAATTGAAAAGAAAACTACAAGTGAAATGGCTGCCAAGAGCTGCCGTGTCTCAAGCATGTGGGAGACTGTAACGTGTAAAATGGATGCGTCAAACGCATTGGCTTGCTTTTCAAATGCAACTGCGATGTACGCTGCTCTGACACAGCGACAGAATAAACCTTTACGTAACCGCTATAGTTTAGCGGGGAGTTCATTTGATGGAGATCCCTCTGCTTGATTTGTTTGCGGCTCCAAAGAGGCTTATGACACGCAAGCTGCCCCTGTTCTGCTCTGATAAATGGAGAGAGGGAAGGGGAGAACGTGTGTGTGTGTGTGTGTGTGTGTGTGTGTGTGTGTGTGTGTGTGTGTGTGTGTGTGTGTGTGTGTGTGTGTGTGTGTGTGTGTGTGTGTGTGTGTGTGTGTGTGTGTGTGTGTGTGTGTGTGTGTGTGTGTGTGTGTGTGTGTGTGTGTGTGTGTGTGTGTGTGTGTGAGAGATTGAGAGAGTCCTCGCCAAAGACTTTGGGGTTTTCACAGCTTAACTATATTAAGAGACTCTCTCTCTCCAAAACACAAGCACATATGCCTCCAACACGCACTTTCATTGTGCATGTACTGTACTGTACATGTGTTGATGCATGTACTGTATGCATACATGCACACAAAATTGAAAAACTGCACGTGCACACACGCACGGCAGAGCCACGTTTTGCACAAAGTGGGTGGTATCCATTGAGAGAAAGCAGCACGGCGATGAGGCTATAACGTCTTCTCTGGTACAGCTAGCTATTGGGGGAAATGGGTGTAACCCAGTTGTCCCAGCGTGTCTCTGTGACCGCCGCGCTCCTGCAGAGTGTACCGTGTGTTTGCTCAGTAAGACGACACTCTGGTGTGTTCTGCAGGGTGACCTGGCGACTGGTTGTAATTGAATGTTACCTGTCCCGCTCAGCATGAAGGCCACGGCAAGGCCCTGTCACAGCCGATTAGGTCACACTGTAACTATGCTAATGGCCCGTGAACGCATGGGGGCCCATGCACGTGCACACGTTTTGCGTGTTTGATGATTTGAGGAGGATTGCGTGTGTGCGCGCGTGCTTGCACAAATGTTTATGCGTGTGTGTCTGTGTGCACACACACGCGTCATCATCCCTTTGACTATTATGTTTAATGAATAGCCATTACTATAGCGACCAACTGCTGACAGGCCACACACAGCGGAACACAGTGGTCATGCAGTTGTCCTACCAACTCCCCCGTTCTACCCACAACACACACACAAACACACACACACACACACACACACACACACACACACACACACACACACACACACACACACACACACACACACACACACACACACACACACACACACACAGTCCTTATGTCAAGACTGGGCAAAGAGCGAGTGCCACTGAAACACACAGATTTGCTCCGGCTGATGGCAAACCACAGCAGTGGAGCCTGTGGCGGCCTGCATTTCCTTTAATATCCTGGCTAATGTACAGAGAGAAGCCAGGGCCCGGCCCCAGAAAGCCACTGGATATCAGCCAGACCCCCTGGCCCATTGCACCACCACCACACTAATCTTATGTAATGTTTTGATCAGTACAGTAGGCGCTGTGTAGTGTGCAGATATAAATATGACTTATAGTTAGACATGGCAGTGTTTCAGCTCATGCAAAACGGTAACCCCACCCCCCCTTTTTCTTTGCTCTTTTTTCCTCAGCTTAGAAGTTCTCTCTTTTCTCTGCTCTTTGCAGTTCATAGCCTCATGTTGTAGCAAGAACGCTCACGGAAGCTTGTGTCTTTCTGCATCTAAAGTTTCCGAGCATCATCTGTGTGATGATGTAGACTCGTTATTTGTCGTAAATGAAAACGCCCAAAATTCACAACTTGCTATTCATACGTCTTGTTGTGCAAAGGTGACAAACCGCCACAACGCACTCTGTCAGCCCAGAGGAGAGGGTGAGAGAGAGAGAGAGAGAGAGAGAGAGAGAGAAGGAGAGAGAGAGAGACCTATGGTACAGAGAGGCCATGATCAAAAGGTCAAACCTACTCAAGAGTGTGAATCGCTGGAACTGATGGGGGGGAGAGAGAGAGAGGGGGAGAGGGAGAGAGAGAGAGAGAGAGGACATTGAAGGGGATGCTACAGAGGGAAGTGGAGGAGGGGGGGCACCATAGCCTCGACCACACAAATTAAGCATGGCTTGGTGCGCAGGCCTTCATTGCAGGGTTCACAGCAGCTGGAGAAACCACATCTCCTCCCATGGAGCACAGCCAGGACCGCGGCCAGAACCCGAATAAGCATCATCTTTTTTATACGCAGGGAAAAAAGAGAGAGAGAGAGAGAGAGAGAGAGAAAGAGAAGGGGTGGGGGGGGGGGGGGGGGGGAGGAGGAGGAGGAGGAGAAAGAATGGCTCAGAGGAAGGCAGCAGTAAAAAGAAGGCTGTCTGCATGGGGGTTTTGGGCCAAGGAGTTGAAGAAGGAAACCACAGGAGGATTACGAGCAAGGGGCTGTGTTTCAGTTCAACATCTCTCTCTCTCTCTCTCTCTCTCTCTCTCTCTCTCTCTCTCTAACCCCCCCTCCCCCCCCACCCACACTCGCACCCACCACTCTCTCTCCCTCGGAAACCGTTATATAGACTTGCTGACCCCCTCTCCCCCAGTCAGAGCTTCCTGCCTCTGTCTACCATGCAGAACACCCCACCCGCCCCGTAGCCAACTCTCACCTCTCTCAGCCAAACTATGGCAGCTCCAGAATGACTCCACAGAGAGGACCGGCTGCCCAGACCCGCTCCCCTCCCACAGCTCCTCTCACCTTATAACCAAGGCCACAAAGCGGTCTAAGCCGGCTCAACTTAAAACTGGCAAGAGGAGGGGGGGGGGGGGGCTCCTGTCACCGACCCGCTGAGTAGGCACACCTGAGGATTGCCCGTCTTCCAGACGAGCGCAAATGGAAGGTAGCAGCTGCCCCCGCGGGCGGCGTGATGGATGGCAAACGAAATGAGAGTGGGAATACGAGAGGAAGGCTCACTCACTGCTGCGCTCGGCCGCGTCCAATCCTCCATTATTATTCCTCCTCTCTCTGCTCTGAGATCTTCCTGTTGACCCTGGTCACGTGACAGGGCTGGCTGTGGGCGTTTATGACTGGGTGTTCTGGCATCGTCCGCTCGGGCCTGGTTTCCCTCACGTTGGGAGGAGCGTCGCTTGGCCCGGCTGCCCCTCTACTTGACTCTCCACAGAGGTTTGCTTTAACAATGGATAAATGTTACGCCTAGC